>NC_079388.1:18026154-18128654 GCF_029220125.1 Pseudoliparis swirei
CATCATCAAGTCCTCCTCCTCCTCCTCCTCCTCCTCCTCCTCCTCCCTTTCTTTCTCTCTCTCTCTCCCTCCCTTTCTCCTGCCCTATATTCATACTCTAATCTGGTCCAGTTGGACTTCTTGTCTGACTCCAGTAATCTTGTCAGGACAGATGGCGCACACACACACACACACACACACACACACACACACACACACACACACACACACACACACACACACACACACACACACACACACACACACACACACACACACACACACACACACACACACACACACACACACACACACACACACACACACACACACACACCTACCCACACACACACACACACACACACACATGCACATTTGTTCTCTTTGTGACCCACATTGGCCAGAAACTCGGATCAGGTCAGAGACTTTCCCCTCCCCCCCCCGAGTCATGTGACCCGTGTAGGAAAGGGTCCGCCTGAGATCAAGTCAACGGAGCAGCAGATCGATGTGAACGTTTTCCTTCCTCACGCCTTGAAAGAATAGAAAGAATAGATTATTCCATTGATGTCAAAGGTTATATATATATCTTAAATAAAAGAGTTTTTAAATTTATTTAACCAGGAAATGCCTCATTGAGATTTAAAATCTCCTTTACAAGAGTGTCCCGGTGAAGAAAGCAAAAGCACATGAAACAAATTGTCAGACCTGTATATACAGTATATATATATATATATATATATATATATATATATATACAGTATATCACATAAAACAGAGACAGACAATAAAAAAAGATGATTTAATTAAATTAAATTAAATTCAAAACCACGTATCAGGTTACAATTTTAGTGTTTTCAGGGAGTTTTAGCATCCAATGATCACATGAATGCACATTTCACCACGACGAGGAGGTTGGAGCAGCTGAGTGAAACCCTCCCACGTCACACTGGTACGATTGTGTGCGTTCGGGCATGTGATATATTCTGAAAAATAGCCTAAAAAATAAATTGAGTGCCTGAGGTGAGAACATGGTGGATGACGCTGCTGCTGGAGGAGGAGAAGAAGATCTGAAAACACATTTATCGGTCCAACCTGGAGACGCCTGAAACTAATCGGTCAATCGATCAATCAATGGCGTCATGCATGAAGTCAACTTGTCCCTGTGTGTGTGTGTGTGTGTGTGTGATATTTATTGTGGGTTCGTGAGCGATTTTGATCCATCTAAAAGAAGACCTCTGTGATTTGGATATAATTAAGTTAAACATCAAGACGCGTCACCTGATTCGGAACGCGAGAAAGAAAAAGTTGGCACGCGGCCAGACAGAACTAATCAAACCGAGCGTCGCTAGTGTGTGTGTGTCCACTTGGCGGTGTGTGTGTGTGTGTCACACATTCCTAAAGAGCTAATCCATTCAGGAAGCCCGGGACCTCGTGCCACACCGCGCACACGGAGCAACAACTCGAGGGACTTGATGTGACGCATCGATTATCTTTGCGTGAGAACATGAACAAACATGAAAAACAACCATTATTTATGTCTGTTTTATATATATATATATATATATATATGCATTTGTATATATATATATATGCATTTGTATATATATATATTTATATATATATAAATGCATATATATATGCATAAATATATGCATATATATGCATATATAGGAATATATATATAGGAATATATATATATATGCATATATATATATTACATATACATATATATATATATACATATATACATATATATGCATATATATATATGTATATATGCATATATATATATATGCATATATATATTACATATACATATATATATACATATATATGCATATATATATATATATATGCATATATATATATAGGAATATGTATATATATATATATATATAGGAATATATATCTATATATACAGGACTGTCTCAGAAAATTAGAATATTGTGATGAAGTTCTTTATTTTCTGTAATGCAATTCAAAAAACAAAAATGTCATGCATTCTGGATTCATTACAAATCAACTGAAATATTGCAAGCCTTTTATTCTTTTAATATTGCTGATTATGGCTTACAGCTTAAGAAAACTCAAATATCCTATCTCTAAATATTAGAATATCATGAAAAAGTATACTAGTAGGGTATTAAACAAATCACTTGAATTGTCTAATTAACTCGAAACACCTGCAAGGGTTTCCTGAGCCTTGACAAACACTCAGCTGTTATAAATCTTTTTTTTACTTGGTCTGAGGAAATATTAAAATTTTATGAGATAGGATTTTAGAGTTTTCTTAAGCTGTAAGCCATAATCAGCAATATTAAAAGAATAAAAGGCTTGCAATATTTCAGTTGATTTGTAATGAATCCAGAATGCATGACATTTTTGTTTTTTTAATTGCATTACAGAAAATAAAGAACTTTATCACAATATTCTAATTTTCTGAGACAGTCCTGTATATGCATATTTATATATGTGTGTATATACTGTATGTATAAAGATTTCGGCCACTTTGGAGTATTCAATAAATTGTTCTTTCTTTTCCACTCTTACAAAAAATACTCTGATGCTATTTTGTAATTTTCACTCCCAAAAAAGTAAAAGTAGGCGAGTAGTTTTTTTCTTTCTGACTGCATATGATTACATTACAGTTTTATCTAAAGCGACTGACAATCATGTTACATTCACACGCCGTAGACGCAGCTACAGGGAGGTACTCGGGGTTTAGTGTCTTGCTCAAGGACACATCAAGCAGGGCGGGGATCTAACCGCCAACCCGCCGATTGAAAGATCACTGACCCATACTCTCCCTGCGTATTTGACCGTATGCGATGATGGACCCGTCAACCGCCGCTTCACTCCTCCCGTTCCTCCGCCCGATTCCCTTTAACCTTCAGGGAGTGGAGATGAAAGCAAGGTGGAGTGTGATGGAGAGAGAGAGAGAAGGAGAGAGAGAGAGAGAGAAGGTGAAAGCACAGATGAAAGTGGAGAGCCAGAGGGTAGCGATGGCCTTTGTTGTGAACCGCGATGGATCAGGAAGCTTAGACCCGAGCATTAAGACGAGCAGGTCAGAGAGAGATAGAAGAGGAGAGGAGTGGTGACTGCCGTCATCCTTGGTTGTCGTTTTTTATCTAAATATCCTCACTCCAGATTATTTATAGCAGCTCGTAACAATAACTGCAAGGTCAAAATCCGATATTGTGCTCCACTGAAAACTAGTGAATGAGTAAAAAACGGGCGAACATTCAGCCAAATTAAGGTCAGCCTGTTTTTTGTGTGTGATGCTCTTTCAGCGCCGATCAACAATCACTTCGTCGATGCGTACTGATTCATGCCGATGATCAGTGGGTCGTTAAACCCGCCTGAGCCGCCGCCGGAAAGTGTTTCATTAATCCGGTTTTCAGCAGAGACAAACGCGCTGCTTTTTTTGTTTGTCGGACCAAAATATTCGGCACAACCGACAGATGGGCTTTCGTGGCTTATTGGCAGTCGAAAAAAATAAATAAATAACCGGCAGAAAGATTTGTGGTTGTTGTCGGAGAATGTATTACATAGCGAGGTCAACATTTCAACAAACAAGCAATTATGCTTTTGTACATTTCTGAATCACCGAGATGGATATTTCAACCGGTTTCAGCGAGGCGTCATCACGACTCCAGGAATCTTTTCATTTTGAGTTTATTGACTGAATTTTCACTGGTTTTATTCACAAAATAACACTCATCAATAAATCTATGCAAGTAATAATACAGTAATGATACAGGAAGTACAGTAATCATGGCTTTCACTGGAGTCAAACGTAAGCAGTTTAACTTACGATTGTAAAACTCGTGGCATCGTAACATTACAAGACATCGCTCAACACCGAGTCACGGTAAATGAGTGTGTGGGCGTGTCCTTCAGATCATCAACATCAATAACAGCTTGAACACAACAAAGAACCTCCCCCTTTTGATCCCATGAGTGTCTTAAAGGAACAGTCACAACATTAAGGGCGACTGTGGGTCAGTGGTACCAGGTCCGCCTTTCAACCTTATTATTAATAATCAATTGATGTTGGACATACTTTCGATCTTCTGTATGGTCCACGAATGGAAAATTGACACTAAATATGAATTTGACTTTTAACTTTAAAACGGTGCCACGTGTTTAATTTGGCGCCACCTGGTGGCAAGGTTGCAGATTGCAACCGAGTGAAAACTTCTCAAGTTTCAAGTTTTTATTTGTTCGAGAGGGACAATGTACATTGATGAACACTTTCAATTAAAATGTAAATGCCCCAATTTAGAGCGTGCCACCGAGCCGACGCAAAGACGCGAGCGGCCATTACTAGAACCGGTGTTTTGGTTTGTCCGCTACTGTAGGAACACAGCGGCTAAGTTTATGTTTGGCAACCTTCTTGCTAGATTTGACAACTTTTGGAGCGAGTGCTCCTGGCTAATATCTTAGAAGAGAGTTGACCACACTGGGCGGGGTCTGTGGTTTGGGTAAGGTCTCTCTCTCTCTCTCTTTAATATCGTTTTCCACTTCTTGCCACTAGATCCCTTGAAATGTTGCACACTGTTCCTTTAAGACACCCAGTCACACTGCACATACAAGCGCACGGATTTTGGCCACATGATGGGATTTTAGCTCCGCCCACTTCAACTGGAGCCGTCTAACTAGCAGGACAATACAAGAAACAACGGTGTGAGACATTTTTTGTTGGAATCTAAATGGGACGTTGCCATGATTGTGTTTCATACTATTGGGACACTTCATTGCATGAAATCAGACTCATTCAACACGAAAAACTCGGATATTTTTGACGTGTCGGGCGAACCACAGTTGCACCGCCGTTATTATCATTCGTCGTGGCGGCATTCCAGTTCCCAGAGCCCCAGAGTTGTGTATTCCAGCTTCACTCGGCACTCAGGTGGGGACAAAGCCTCCATTGTTTCCTCTCACATCTGTATTTCCCCCCCACTGTGACGAGCGATGACAAAAGCAGAAGTGTTAGCGATGAAAAATGGATTATGATACCGAGTATGAGTTCAGTGTTAACCCTGCAGGTAAAGCCCTCAAGTTTACTGGTCGGTCTTTACATGGTTAGCCTGGTAATAACTGACGATATAAGGAACCTAATTTTGAGGTCACATTGGATCGCAACACATCAATATGGCGTCGCCAAATTACATACATACACGGATGGAATCTCGTGCCACAGAAGCTTGATTGAATCCAATTCATCAATCGACGTTTGTGGAACGACAACAACAAGTATAAAGCAGAAATAGTGGTTATTTATTCCATGGTGGATGGCGGAAATGATAACTGTTTCCATGGAGTAAAACCACGGAGATAAGCCACGCCCCCCCTCTAAGGCACGAATGAAACGAATGACGCGAATAGACCACAACTTGTCTGACGAGTAAACTCACGCGAGCTTTTGGTCTGAACGCAGTTTAAAGGGGGTCCGCTTCTCGGAAACACTACCACTTTCGTCCACAGGGGCGGCCAAAAACAAGGCAAATGAGAATTCCTTGCGGTAGCTTTAAAACCGTAAACTGGCCAATCCTCTCCGACACGCATGGAAAATTGGGCGAGTCGTCAAAGAGCCAGTTGAGGTGCACATGGCAAATCTCCCTTTGTAGGAGACTACATCTCCCAGCATGCTTCGGGGGATCAGCAAGAGGAAATGAAGAAGGCTGGGGGAAAAGAAGCGACCACTAACCACGTTCTGTTTTAATACAGATACAATTTAAATGTAATGATGTATGGCACACTGATCAGGACATCGATAGAGTCAATGAGTCAAGACGATAAGAGAGAAAGAGGCGATTTCTTCTCTGGTAGATGTGTGCTACATTTTGGAAATTCATATCGCCTCAGTCTGCCTTGGCAACCCATCCCCCATACACGCCTCCTCTCCTGAATTTTAACTCTCACTTTCTGCCGCTTGCTCGCACACACACACACACACACACACACACACACACACACACACACACACACACACACACACACACACACACACACACACACACACACACACACACACACACACACACACATGCAGAAGGGGTTATTCTCTATTGGAAAAAAAGATAAGACATGGCATAGAAAGATAAATTAATATATATATTTGGTGACATTTAATGGAAAAAATGCATCAATGGAGAGAGAGAGAGAGATTGGGTATTGGGGGAAGATGGATGGCGTTGGGAATGTGAAAGAGAGGAGGTGAAATGGAGAAGCATGCAGACAGGCAGCAACAGCGAGAGAGAGAAAAGTGGGGGTGAGTTCATATTGGGGAGGGGGGGGGGGAGACGAGGCTACATGACGTTTGTTTCCATGGTGATGGTCTCTCTATCTCCCACACGTAGGGAGATGGTGCTTTAATGTGTGTGTGTGTGTGTGTGTGTGTGTAATGGCATTTTTGTCAATAAATAACCAAGCTCTCGCCATTCTGGGCATTTTATTGACACAACGGCGAAACCATAGAATTGAATGATCCCAGTTTTCACTCTCAGATGCATCCGGGCTGTAGACTGTCCAGTTTGCAGCACCCCCCACCCCCCCACACCACCTTTCCCTTACTTCCTTTGGTGAAGGGAGAGATGCTTTTGTAGCACACAGACGAACACAGCTCATTCAAAAATAAACAGCGCTTTTATTTCTCGTCTTTCCACGACGGGGCTGCTGTCGTCTCACAATGATTTTACAACCGTAAAAAAAAAGAAGACACATTCTTGATCTCGCGTGTTGATTTGCTGTTACTACACTTTGGAATCCCTTGATGAGGAATGCTCAATGATCAGTGTGAGAGGAATACATATTCTGTGCATCTGAATGTCCCTTCCGGCCATTTTCAGTTTCAATTGGCAGATCAATTACAACGAACGTCTGATTTACACCTGAGCTCTGCTGGAGCCGTTCGCTCACTGATGACTGTAAGGATGGTTAAAAATAGAACGGAGTGGGCTGACGTCTCACCATTCGGCTTGTCGACGCTGTGATGATAATGGGAGGCTTTTAACTTTATTGAAGAAAAAAAACCCGACGTATAAAAATCTGCAGCTCGGTGTATGAATTGAATTTGGGGAGAGGGGGGGGCGGGGGTTAGAATACAGTATGCCTGTGCACGTCAGTGTCAGTGTTTATGAGAGATGAGATGGTGTGTGTGTGTGTGTTTGTGTGTGTGTGTAAGCATGTGTGTGTGTATGTGTATTGCAGGAATAGGCTGCTATCTGTGTGGGGCGTGACCGGCATAGCGAGAGGATCCGACTGTCGCGCCAGATCCACCGAGCTGGAGGAGGAGGAGGAGGAGAAAGAGGAAGAGGAGGAGGAGGAGGAGGAGGGGAGTGTGTCCAAGGAAAGGCAACATCGCCATCTGGTGTCTGATTAGAATGAAGAGTGCACATCACCCAAGTGTATCAACTTATTTGCAGAAGTACATTTGAATGAACAATACACCCCTAAAATATGTCGTTATCTCTGTTTCCAACTGCAGTACACACACACACACTAATCCAAATTAAGGCACACAAACAAACACATTATGTTACTGTTATTGTAATTTTGTATAGATATATATAATCAATTAATCGCACATTTTGAAATTCATAAATCGCGATTAAAAGTTATTTTTTCTTCTTTTTTTTAAAGACAAAACTTCTCACAGAGCTGTGTTTTCAAAGAGGCTCCTACATATAAAGTGCCAGCGAGGTATTTAATATCGTGGATGATAAATTGTTTCTTCAGTGAAACATCCAGATTAGTAAAAAAAAAGGTGCATTTGAGACCCCATTTGTCCTGTCATCTTTAACATTGAACAGCAGCAGAACCAGTGAACTTGGCAACTGACTGACATTCAAATATGTCACGTTAACCCTCTGGAGGCTGGGCTCATGTTCTCCATTTTACAAAAAAATGTAAATTCTCCTTTTAAAGGCTTTTGCATATGACACATACCCACGTGTTATACATCAAACATTCCAGAACAATCTCAGCCCTAATATACAGGACTGTCTCAGAAAATTAGAATATTGTGATGAAGTTCTTTATTTTCTGTAATGCAATTCAAAAAACAAAAATGTCATGCATTCTGGATTCATTCCAAATCAACTGAAATATTGCAAGCCTTTTATTCTTTTAATATTGCTGATTATGGCTTACAGCTTAAGAAAACTCAAATATCCTATCTCTAAATATTAGAATATCATGAAAAAGTATACTAGTAGGGTATTAAACAAATCACTTGAATTGTCTAATTAACTCGAAACACCTGCAAGGGTTTTCTGAGCCTTGACAAACACTCAGCTGTTATAAATCTTTTTTTTTTACTTGGTCTGAGGAAATATTAAAATTTTATGAGATAGGATTTTAGAGTTTTCTTAAGCTGTAAAAAATAATCAGCAATATTTAAAAAATAAAAGGCTTGCAATATTTCAGTTGATTTGTAATGAATCCAGAATGCATGACATCTTTGTTTTTTTAAATTGCATTACAGAAAATAAAGAACTTTATCACAATATTCTAATTTTCTGAGACAGTCCTGTATATATTGCTCGGTTTTGACTTATATGGCTCCTCCACGAATCGCCACCTTAACGTGGTGGAGGAGTTTGAGAGACTCAGTGTTCCTGGGAGCTATGTTGTTCGAGGCATTAGTCTCTGGTCGGGTCTCCAAGGCAAACAGGTCTCGGGTGAGAGTCCAGACTAAGAGCGGTTCAAAAACCGATTGAAGCTACCTCGTCTGGTGGCCGGGCCTTCGCCTATGGGGTCGAAGAAATAACATGGCCCAGCCACCCTGTGGACAAGCATCGGGGTCGGGTGCTATGTAGACCGGGCGGCGGGCTGGGCGGGGGGCCTGGGCGGACCGATCAGCAAAGACTAGCACGAGGGACGTGGAACGTCACCTCGCTAGCGGGAAAGGAACTAGACTCACCTCCACATGCAGCACTGGCTCTGGAACCAAGCTCCTGGAGAAGGGTTGGACTCTGTTTTTTTCTGGAGTTGCCCAGTGTGAGAGGCGCCGGGCGGGAGTGGGGATACTCACAAGCCCCCGGCTTGTCACGGGGAGTGTAACGGGGTGAGGCTCAGGCGCAGAGAGACAAGCTGGACGAAATATAAATAACAAAAAGCACTCTTTAATGAGGCAAAACAGTTGCAAAATAAACAAGGTCCAAAAGGGGCAGGCAGAGGATCATCGGTCAGGGCAGGCAGGGTCGGATCGGCCAGGGCAGGCAGGCAAGCAGGATCGAAGCAGGCAGGATCAGGAACACAGACAGGACGACGGGAAAAGGACACGGAACAAGAGACGACAATCGGACAGCAGACAAGGGAAAGACTGACACAATATATAGGGGGGGAAACAGGTGTACGACATCAGACTAACGAGACAAGAGTGGCTGAGGGCAGGTGCAGGGAATTAAACAAGAGAGAGAAGACACAGGAGACACGGAACATAGGAGACACGGAACATAGGAGACACGGAACATAGGAGACACGGAACCGGGTGTTACACGGCTGAGCGCTGCCGTGTTAGAGTTTTCCCCGGAGAACGAGATGGTCGCCTCCCTCCAAACCAGAGCAGAGGCCGCTAAGGTTGTCAAAAAGCTCCTTGGTGACAAGGGGCTGGGGGTGGATGAGATCCGCCCTGAGATGCTGAAGGCGACATTGTTGGGCTGTCTTGGCTGATACGCCTCTTCAATGTCGCGTGGGGGTCAGGAACAGTGCCCTTGGACTGGCAGACCGGGTGGTGGTTCCCATTTTTAAAAGTGTGCTCGAACGATTGCGGTATCACACTACTCAGCCTTACGGGGAAAGTTTATACCAGGGTGCTGGAAAGGAGGCTCAAACCGTTGGTCGAACCTCAGATTCAAGACCAGCACGTTCCGGTCGTGAACTGTAAACCAGCTCTTTACCCTCGCAAGAATACTTGAGGGGTGCTGGGAGTTTGCCCAACCAGTCTAGATGTGCTTTGTGGACTTGGAGAAGGCTTTCGACCGGGTCCCTCTGGGATTGTTGTGGGGGGTGCTGCTTTAGTATTTGGTTCCGGACTCGTTGCTTCGGGCTATCCGGACTCTGTACGCCTGCAGTAGGAGCTGTGTTCGCATTCTCGGCATTAAGTCAGACACGTTCCCGGTGGGTGTTGGCCTCCGCCATGGCTGCCCTTTATCAACGTTCCTGTTTGTGATTTTAAGGGACAGGATATCTAGACGCAGTCTGGGGATGGAGCAAGTCAGGTTTAGGGATCTCGGGATCGCCTCTCTGCTGTTTGCAGATGATGTGGTCCTGTTAGCATCCTCGGACCGTGACCGCCGGCATTCGCTGGGGCGTTTTCAGGCTTGTGTGAAGCGGCGGGAATGAGAGTCAGCACCTACAAATCTGAGGCCATGGTGCTCTGCCGGAAACCGGTGGATTGCTCCCTCCAGGTGGGGACAGAGTGCCTACCCCAAGCGAAGGAGTTCAAGTATCTTGGGGTCTTGTTCACGAGTGAAGGTAAGATGGAGCGGGAGATCGGCGGGCGGATCGGTGCAGCTGCAGCAGTAAAACAGGCGCTGCACCGGCCCGTCTTGGTGAAGAGGAGCTGAGCCTAAAGGCAAAGCTCTCAATTTACGGTCTACGTTCCAGTCCTCACCTTTGGTCAAGAACTTTAGGTAGTGACCGAAAGATCAAGGTCACGAATACAAGCGGCCGAAATGAGTTTCCTCCGTAGAGCTCAGCCTTAGAGAGAGGGTACGGAGCTCGGTCATCAGGAGGGAGCTTGGAGTCGAGCCGCTACTCCTTCGCATCGAAAGGAGTCAGCTGAGGTGGTTCAGGCATCTGATTCGGACGCCTCCTGGACACCTCCCTTTAGAGGGTTTCCAGGCATGTCCAACTGGGAGGAGACCCCAGGGAAGACCCAGGACACGCTGGAGGGATCTCCCGGCTGGCCTGGGAACGCCTCGCGATCCCCCAGAATGAGCTGGAAAATGTTGCGGGCGAGAGGGAAGTCTGGGTCGGCCTGCTGGGTCTGCTGCCTCCGCGACCCGATACCGGACTAAGCGGATGCGAATGGATGGATGGGTATCCGTAGTAAGCTGGATAATTTTCAGGATGAGATTACAGAAGTGAGTTTTTACAGTTCCAGGAAACAAGTTTGGAAAAATCACCATAGCAACACATCCAAAAATGTGAACCTGCTTCAACGCAGGCTCATTAAGTCTAACTGGATAAGATGGCCAGATGAGAAATTCCACAAACTGACAAACTAATTGATTTCACTTCTATTCATACCACTGGTTCTCAACCTTTATTCAGTGATGCAACCCCTGTGGAACTATTCTTTAGCCCCTAACCGGCACAAAGTATTTTCCGTTAAAAAGAAAGCTGTATTACACAACACTTTGCCATAAGTGTTTGATTTAATATAGGATGTATACAATTCAGCTTATGAACATACACTTAAGTTATTCAATATTTATGAAGAAACTATTCATAAAAAATGATTTTTTAAATCGGTGCTAATTTTAAATATATATTTTTAAATCTCACGTGCCCCTATTTGAGAACCACTTCTTGATACTGGTTGCTTTCGTGCCTTTAGGTCATTAAATTCTTCATGACCGGCTTCAAGGTCAGACACTCAATTTCCCTATACCTTGATTTGTATTTTCTACATCCTGTAGTCTCAAATAAAGATCGAATCATTTACAATACTTTGCATAGTTACCTTGGAGACGGAGAGGAAGAAGGGAATACAATTCAGTGCATACTAACTAAAGGCTTGAGATGTGTTGAAACAAAGCGGGGAAACCAGAGCTGGAGCTTTCTCAGGTAGGCCGAATGATCTTCTTTCTTCTATAATGTTTTCTATCTTCTTCTTTGAGTTTTATTTGTCTTATAGATATATTAGATATGTGATATGTATAAACAGTTTAGTTTTTAAGCTTGAGGTCTTTAAATTTTCACACTATCTTCCTAAATGTGCCTCATCACTAATCCTATTTGCTTTTTATTTTTATTAGGAATTTAAAAGCACAACAAAGATTAGTTATTTGACATTATTTGTTTGTCTTTGTTTTGTTTCAATTTTCAGGAATCTCAGGCATTTTTTACTTTTAGATCAAAAATATTTTCTGTGCCAATTCCGGTAAAAGAAAAGAGCAAAAAGTGACATGTGTGTATTTCCACGATGAAGAAGACAATGCTGTTTGTGCTCACTCTCTCAGGTCAGAGGAATTATTGTGTGAGAATGATTTTGTAGCAAAAACACATATTTACAGTGGTGATAATTATCTACATGTATTATTAACAATGGTTGTATTTGCTGCATGGTTGTTGTAATAGAGTAAAATAAATCAGTGTAAATGAAAAACAGTCCTTTGTCCATCAGGGCTGACTGCTCCGTCGACCAGCGTCATGAGAGAGTACCACTATGTAAAGATGTTGAAGACCTGGACCGAAGCTCAGAGTTACTGCAGAGAGAAGTTCACTGACCTTGCAGCTGTAGAAAATCAAAGTGACAACGACAGTCTGCTGAGTGTGTTGCAGAGCCTTGGGGACTACGCATGGATAGGGCTTTATGATAAGACGGCAGGATGGAAGTGGGCACTGGGAGATGCAGACTTCAATAATGAGTACAGTAACTGGGGAAGAAATGAGCCTAACAAGAAGAACAGCGATGAGACCTGCGCTTTTATGTTCATAGAAGGAAGTTGGGCTGACGCAACGTGTACGGTAACACTACATCCTGCAGTCTGCTATTATGGTAACAAAGATGTTTAATTAGTTCCGTTGCGAGTTGCTTTCTAACAATATACATTATTTTGACTTGCTTTTAAACTCAGTTTCCAGCTCATAGGATCTTCATCAAAAATGTTGATGTTCTTTATTATTATTACAATGAACTCAGTTACTTGTCATGTTTTGGAAACGAGGTGAAAAAACTGAGTTCACTAGTGTGACTCGGGGTAATGCCCCCCATCCAACATTATTATAATTTTATGGCGATTGTAGTGCAATACTTGGCTAACCATAACTTGTAAATGGTTAGTAGTATAACAGATATGTTGTATAGCATTTCATGTTTATCAGGTTAAAGTTTGCAGTGAATGATCCACACTACGATCTGAAAATACAGAAGACGCCAAATTGATCACAAAACAACTGAAATGCAATGTTGACAATGTTTAATTAAAATGTTCAGGTCAAAGTAGATTCACACTTCTGTTTTCTCTCTCCCTCTGTATTCACTGCCTCTCCCATTCTGTCACTCCTCAATTGTTTCTTCCGTCAGCTTGTGTTTATTTTTTTAGTTGAGTTTTGAATTTTAATTATAGAAATGTGTCTTTTACAATAATGTCTATACATTTAATAATAATATATTGCATTAAAATTATAGTCGGTGCTTTTGTTATTAAATTGAGTATATGGGCTTTATACCAATATCTTTTAGTCAGAAAAAACTGCAGATACTTCAAAGGTGACTGTACTGAAAATGTATCTTTCTTTACCTTCATGGCACAATGTCAACCCACATTCCAACCTATTAATATTTTTTTCTTCCTTCTTTCTTTTCTTGCAGAAAAAGGTCCTTCAAAGTACATTTTAGTGGAAGCCCCAATGACTTGGGACGAGGCGAGAACATACTGTAGGTCCAGGTACACGGACCTCGTTAGTGTGAGGAACCAGTCTGAGAACAATCAAATCAAATCACTGCTGACAACGAAGACCTGGTTGGGTCTCCACAGAAAGATCTGGGCTTACTGGTCCGACCAGACCCCCAACACCTTCACGAACTGGAACGAGAATTATCCCAAGAATATTAAGAATAAGGAATCTTGTGTCATGGTCGACACAAATACAGGAATGTGGTCAAATGATGCCTGTAACATAAAAAACTATTTCATCTGTCAAAAGGTTTATTCACATCAGCAGCAAACGTTCAAGTTAAAGTTCCAGTCCAAAGCCGACCTGAAAGATCCGGCCATCCAGCAGCAGCTTTTAGAGCAGGTACAGTAAGCGAGACGTTAACGGGTTTGTTGGAGTTTCAACTTCCCCAGAGATGCAAAAGTAGCTTAACTCTCTTAAAGGAGCATTCAGACTAACTCCTACACAGTGGATGTTTTTTTTCTGAAGTAAGCTAACCCCACAAAATAGCATAGTAAGATAATGGTATTCTTCTTGGTTTGGATGTAAGCTGTTATCATTTTAATCTTTTCTGCTTCCCTCAGACTAAAAAAAGAAAACATCAGTTCACATTCAACATGTTATTTCTCTGCAGCTGCATGCTAAACTGGAGAAACATGGGCTATCTGACTTTAAACTACGCTGGACTCAGAAGGATGGGCAGACCTTTCACAAGGAACAAAAGATGAAGAAAGAAAAAGGTACCTTTTGTATTTTTCTCAATATGGGAGATTATCTTTTATGGGTTGGTTACTTTAACTGCACGTTTGAAGCATTAGTTGAACATTTAGGGAAATACGATAATTTGCGGTAAAGATACAAGAGTGATATTGATCTTATCTAAATGTTCACATTAATGTCAATAATAGTTTCCACTAAATTGTCAAAACTAATCCTTTAAACCACATGTATGCCTTTCAAGTTCTTCCTCTTTAGGGCCGGTTTGGTGAGTGGTCATTGGGCAGACGACATCGTGGATTTAACGGCAACGCAATCTTTCAGTTACTACTTCAGTTTCAATTCATACTTTCTACACCATGAGTGATAGAATGGCTTTGTGGGTAAATATGTTTGGTTGCATAATTTGTGTCTACAGTACATCATATTAAGTTGTTTGGGTTTGTTTTTGTTGCATTACTTGCAGTCCTTTGCAAATATAACTTAATTTCTAGATTTGCTGTGAAAAACACTGATTTCTTCTTGTGATTTAAGATTATGTAGGAGGTTTGAAATAAGTTTTAAATATATGAAGATGTTCTGTTTTTGTCTTTTATAATTTCTATCATACCACAACTACTGCTTTGTTAAAACTTACAAACGATATTTTCTGTGCAACACTTTATAGTAAATTAACGGTCATAATATCAATTGATTCGACCAATGCTTTTTAATCGGTTGACCACCGTCTTTTAGATGAACTATATTCTGTTGTTCTTTCATGTTTTACTTTGGTTTAATTTCCATCTTCATTTGAGATTTTTTTTTAAATTTCATACAAGGAAGCAATTGTGATAATCTTGTACAACAATGTAGAGTTCTCCAAGGCTCAACTCTACTCAATAAAACTACATCATATACTATGATTTGCTGTCCTCCCCAAACCATTACATCCAAATCTAAAGAATATTACTGTGTTAATATCATGCTTAATGGTACACCATTGCAGAATGTTGAACATATACGAAATGCCATGTTTACTATATATTGAAAAGAACCAATCATGGTATTGGTGTTCTTTTCCGATGTAGAAATTGTTTTTAATTTACTGTTAGAAAGTCTATAGATGCTTACAAACAATAGTCTATGTGTTTTTTGAATATCAGATTGCATACAGTACACAACTAATATTCTTTCTCTTAATGTTGTTGATAATAATGATCTATTTTAATTTTGGATTTTGAATGTCAAAACAATGTATTGTCTAATGTTGCTTATATTGAATAAACGTTGTTGATGACCCCTTGGAAATATGATGGTACATCTCAAGGACTTATTACTCACATTGAATTAGCATTTTTGTTTTATGAGTGCTTACTGTGTCCTTTAAAACGAATAAACTTTGAACTTTATTGTTTTTTGTTTCCTGTGTGATTCTGTAAATGAGTGGCATTACGATTAAAATTCAGTTTGAATAACTTGCAATTTCTTTCTCACAATGTGGTTTAAAAAAAAACATTTTATAAAGCATTAATTAAAAAGGGAACATAAAAAGACGCATACCAAGAATATTTTGAGATTTTGAAATGAATCATAGCAGAATTGTTAATATATTTGTAAAACATACTGCCATAGTTAATAAAGTTATTGCCAAAGCTAAATGCTTTAAGGCATAGTAAAAAGCACTTGTAAAAAGAAACAACATAAGAGCTTTAGAGTTGAACTACCTCTGCATAATCCAACTAATATAAATAGATTTAAATAGATCTAGCTATGTCGTTCATGGGTTCAAGTTCATGTTTTAATGTTTTCATGATTCGATAACGAAAATAATGATGCCATATACGAAACTTAACCGCAAAGCTTGGGCTACAGAGCATATAAGCCAATTGTGTTTAAAGCATGTACAATGCATGTACCCTGACCTTTGCCCTCTGAGGTAGTAGCTAGTATGGGAAACTCTTAACAAATACCCTATGTGTTTACATTAGGGCTGTCAATCGATTAAAAAAAAGTAACTAATTAATCGCACATTTTGTAATTGCGATTAATTAATCGCGATTAAAAGTTGTTTCCTTCTTTTTAAAGACCAAACTTCACACAGAGCTGTGTTTTCAAAGAGGCTCCTACCTATAAAGTGCCAGCGAGGTATTTAATATCGTGGATGATAAATTGTTTCTTCAGTGAAACATCAGATTAGTAAAAAATATATATATATTGAGACCCCATTTGTCCTGTCATCTTTAACATTGAACAACAGCAGAACCAGTGGCCTTGGTAACTGACTGACATTCAAATATGTCACGTTCACCCTCTGGAGGCTGGGGGCATTTAATACATTTTACAACAACAACAAAATTCACCGTTTAAAGTATTTTGCATGTGACACACCCCCACGTGTTATACATCAAACATTCCAGAACAATCTCAGCTCTGTAATTAGGCTCATTGTCCTCGCGCCGTGTTCTCTGCTTCTCTGACTGACAGGCTGCTAAATGAGCCTTACCTGTGAGGTGGGAGGTCCTTTGTGATTTACTGAGTGTTCATTGGTTGTTTTTTCCCCGAAATGTTGACAGACAAACGGATTGACAAATCACGGTGAAGGTTTCGTGTGACGAGTTCTTTCCGCGCCGCGTCACCCGACACCGACACCTCTGTTCCTCTGTGTATCAGAGGGGGAGACGGGAGGAAGGAGGAGCAGGAGGAAACCCGACTGATTCATCCACGAGTTTAAACTGATTTCTGCTCCTTATTTTCGCGGAGAAATAATTGTTTTAAAAACGGAAACAGTGTAAAAACTTCAACGAACACCGGAAGTAAACAAAGTTGCGTTAATTGCGTTAAAATATTTTAGTGCGTTAACGCGGCCAAATTAATCACATAGATTAACGCGTTAACGCTGACAGCCCTAGTTTACATGTATCTGAGGAACAATGTGGGTTTCCAGGCGGGGTCACGGGCCACTAATGATGATGACATGACCTGGGGTTATTTTTACGAGACACAAGTCAAACATGATCAGCTACGGAGACCCAGGGGGGTACAGTGAGAAAAGGTCTTGTCCTTAGAGCTCTCAACTCCAGTAGATTGAACACAGCTGTTGGTCTACTGGGCTTCCTTGGTTCGGTATAAGAACTGGATGGTTTGACTGAACAGCAGCGGTAGCTTCCGGTAGCTTCTGAAAGTCTTGCTTGGAGAGTCAGAGGTTCCTGTTCCGTTCGGCTGAATGTATTGTTTGTGTCATGAATTGTTTGTACTTAGGCTCATGGTTGATGAATTGTAAACTCGTTATAATCTTTCTATATCTTATCCCTAATAAGGTTAATAAAACAACCATGCTTAAAGTACTTTTGATTTCTCCCAAAGTAACGGAACACTAATTTCCACCGCAAATTGATGACGAGGATGGGATGGATGGGCATGAACCCCCCGTGGGTGAGAAGCTGCCGTTCAGCGGAGACTGAAGTGTCGATTCAGTCCAGTGATTGCGGTGAGAGATTCAATTCATTTGATGAGTAAAGGGAAAAGGCCTATTGTGTAACTCTTGAGAGTTGTTGACAGACGTGTTATAGATATACCGAGGTGTTTTCTCGGAGTTTGTATGCATCTGGTGAATCCTAAATAAATCATTAACGCACACTTTTCAGTTAATACCGGGGACAGATAACTAAAGATTTAGAGACGGCCACTGAGGAAAGTGTGTTATACGTGTGGATAGTTTTATATCAGGCTTAAATTACAACTGTAAAGATGACTTGGAGCGCACACACATCTCTCCCCGAGACACGAGTTACAAGAACGCCAGACGTAGATAGACACAGTGTTAATATTAATCTGATTTATTGAAGGGACCGTAATGTCTAGGTTCCGGCAAAGCAGCAGAGGAGACGGCACTTGCCTGTGAGGAGAGAGAGATATTGTGTCTGCAGCTCAAGGGTAGCTACACGCCGGACAGTATTCAACATTCACACTTGTTATCAGTATTTACACATACCAAGAGGGGCGCACGGCCAACAGACAGCCCCCACCCGGGGGTAAGAGGGATGGGATATGCTCCTGTGACGAGATCTGGGTTTAAAAGATGGAATCTTGATGTGCTGAGGAGAAGTGTGGTTTTTGGGTCTCGACATGCATGTTGAGGAGAGCTCCCCATGTGATTGCAATCGCTGGTGAACATTTGTACTTTGCTTGTGATCAGTGAATAAATGTCTTCCTAATGGAGAGAACTACAGCAGACTCGTATTATTGTAGAAGCTCTTCCAGGCTGTTCAATTCTGAATTACGTTACGACCTTGTTGTTTCAGTATTAACCGGTATAAAGGAGACTGCAGACCAAGGACCGGGATGCTACGACAGATTTATGATAAAAGAGTGACCAGAGGGGAGACGTTAGCAAGAACCGCCACATTCCTTAAAGTAACCGGCTTGAAATGTTGTAGGGGGTTAAACTGAGTGTCGAGAAATATATATTGAGGGACTGTTGGTTACAAATAAATCTATGTGAATTGAACTCTGATCAAAACTCTCTGTCCTGTGGGTGACTGTGGGCTCACCAGCAGTCAGATGGGACATGGATACAGGTTTATATGCATTAGGTTAAGAGATTGGTCAGCATCGATCAAAAAGGAAGGAGTCCAGCCACAAAATTTGGCGAGCCAGCCACGAGGGGTCCACGGGAGCCAGGCCTGAGCGAGGCGGCCTTTGACTTCCTAAACCCTTAGAACAGTGTTGTCGGGTAATTTTTACCCACAAGATTGTGGTCAAGTAATTTTCATTGCGTTGCTTTTGTGTCCTTGGGTGAGTTTAGGTTCAGGCTGCCCACTGACGTCATCGAAGGTAGGCGTGTCTCCCTGATCCCTGGTGATTTTCACTTGACGTTATTGATAGAGGTTAACATATTTTCGGGTAGATTGCAGGGAGACTGTGCCTTACCCGGACAAGGCTCACATGTCTCAGGAACAGATACACCGAAAAACAAGTTCATAGCTCCATTATTTATTTGAAATCATGGTTTAAATCATGTTTTATTAACGATTCCCAAATTATTTCCCAGATTTTTCGCCTTTTTATAGGATACCTGCTTTTTTTGTTTTATGAGAAGTAAACATGCCTATTGCTGTCATAATACGCAGGCGATACAACATATACAATAATAATAAATAAGACAAGAGGACGCTCTTTAATAAATAACAGTGTGGCACATGTGGGGGGGGGGGGGAATCTCCAATTAGGCCTTGGCTGCTGGCTGATTGGTAATAAGCCAGCAGCTGACACTGCTCTCATAAAATGAGCAGTTGAGAGAGGGATGGGGACAAGTGTAGAGTGAGCAGAGGCGCCGTTGTGCGGTCTGCTGGATTAAATAAAGACTGTTGTCGAACCGAACCTTGGTTGTGGCTGATCCTTGGTGCTTTTGGGGGAAACCCACGGGTGACCGCCCGGAAGCCGTTACAAACAGCTTTTGTAAAAAAGCGAGACAACAAATGGCAAAGATACGTTGATTGGAGAGGGATTTGTAATACGTCAAATACAAACGTAATCGGGGGTGAAATACGTTTCAGTCAAACCGAAATTCACATTACGTTTTAGTTCTGGGGTAACAGAATTTTTGTGATACAGGGTTGAATATATTGTGCATTAAGCTTCTTACTGGCTTACATATTGCTATGAGATGCTTCGGCCATTCAGGCCGTAACATTTTGTTTTCAGAGATTGATTTGATTCCATGCCTACTCCGAAATATTCATACATTGTCATACTCATTGAATGTTTTTATGTATTGGGAGTTTTTCCTGATCCGATGTGAGGTCCTGAGACGTATGACGTACGTGAACAGATTGTAAAGCCCTCTGAGGCAAATTTGTGATATTGGGCTGTACAAAATGAACTGAATTGAATTGAATGAGACGGATGAATTGGCTTCTGAAACCATTCCAGATCTCCGAGAGTGTTGCCAGTGCTGACGCTCTCAAAAATCACACGTTTGCTCCGTTCGGGTTTAATTAACAGGCCTTCGGTTTCACTCCTGCTGAAGTTCTTTTTTTCACAGCCTTCTTTTGGTGACGTCTCTCCAATTCGTGATTGGCACAACACCTGCCCTAATATAGTTCCAAGGGTCAGCTAATGATAAACAATATGCTTGGTAATTAATAACATAAATCATGGTCTTCTGGTATTCTGCATGCTGGCTCACTGGAATTACTGTGACACACTAAAAAAGAGTTAATAATTAATTTAATTTAATTACACCTGTATTTACCCAGCGATGGAAAACATGACAAAGTGGCTGCTGTGAAAAAGACTCTACTGGCCACGCCCCTCCAATTTATGAGGAAATGGGTTTCATCGTTCAGCATACCTGGGGACGGGCACGTCTGAATGGTTAGGAATGTCTTCTCTTGTTTGTTTTTTCTCCGAACAAAAAATGAAGAGAAAATATTAGATTATGTAAAGAGAGTGTTGCCGAATAATAATAGAAAAGGCATCAAAACATCCTTTTTTAAATGTTGTATTTGGTAACATTTTGTTAAATTGAATTAACTTGAACATGTAAACCAAGATAAATAAATCTCCTCAAGACGACAGAAACAACTTTATGTATTTTTTTAGATAAAACTAAAATTGTGCTACAAAGTGATCACTAGGGGGCGGTCTAAGGTAGTTCAATCAGGAGAGACGGGAATTTAGAGTTTAACAATCATTTATTACAATAGAATATTGCAATAGTGCAAAGTCTTTTTGGCGATTGGACTCTATCCTGAAGTAGGATAAACCAGGGGTAGAGATGCTGATATCTGCGCAGGCAGAATCCCCCCAAAGAGAATTATTTTATATGTATAAAATAAATTCAACCTTACCTACAGCCGCAGAAGTTTCCTAGGCACCCCTAGAACCATTTCATGAAACCACTAGTTATGGTTCGAAGGGGTTAAGGCTAGCCGTAATAGTAAACATCACAGAGTTAAGAAGGTCTAGCTAAAAGCAAGAGGAAGGCCCAAGGACTGCAGACAAGGATGGAGGTCTCTATCGACCAGACAAGCTAATAGTGCCGATCTAGATATACAGCACTAAGACAGCAGGATCCGACCGATCCCGAAAATGATAGTGGGTCGAAATGACGAAAGGCAGATTAGGGTGAAGACGCACCGCAGACAAGGACAGGAGGGGGTCAGAGACCGCAGAACTGGACATTGTGGATAGGAACTACCACTCAAGGAGAAGGATTTTAAGATCCCGAATGGATAGCGGGGTCCCGACATGCTTGGTCGCGCAAGGACCGGATAGGTTGGGTCAAGTTAGACCGCAGGACAAGAACAGGTTGGGGTCCTGTGTAGACCGCAGAACAGGATAGTAGGGGTCACTTTCAAGACCGCAGGACAGTTTGAGTCGGATTTTAACGGTTGGTCGCTTCTCGTTAGACCCCTGTCGGACTCTGGCCTGGGCGTTCCCAGGCATCCGGGGAAGTACGTCCGGGAAAGAGACTGTGTCCTCGTTGGACGGGTTCGTCGCAGACCCAGAAACAAGAAATACCCGGAAACAGGAATTTTATGTCATCTTGTGACGGCCCTCCACTGGACCTGTAAACGAGAGCGGGTTTTCATACCATCTTTTGCCTGATTTTTTGCTGGAAATTGGAAGATAATCCGCTTTGCCAGTTAACGGAGACCTAGGAAAATAAGAAAGATACCGTTAGGCCAGGTAGCGTTTACCCAGGAAAATAAGAAAATATCACGTTAAGCCGGGCAACGTAAACCACTAACTATTACGTTAAAATAGGCAACGTCAACCAGGGAAGTAGAAACTTCACGTTAGTTACGGGCAACAAAAAGCAGAGAATGCTAGAAGAACACGTTTAGGCGAGGCAACGTAAAAGCAGGAAATAAAGAACAGATCACAACAAGGCAGAACAAATGTAAACCCAGAAATGACTGGGAATTCTAGCTACGGAATGAAATTACCAGTAATAAGCTATGGTTCCCAAACTACAATAGATTTAAGGCCAGCATAGCCGCGAAATGAACACCACCACCAGTTATATGAATACCGTACCAATTTAAGGTTTCAGGGACCTTTGATTTGACCATATGGTGTCGAGGTCCAGCCGGATGTAGGAGCCAACGGCAGAGGAGGACCACCTCCCCATTCTCTGGAGAGTTGAGGCGGAGATGCCTTGGCAGGCAGCCGAAGTAGCAGCCCCTATCCGGAAAGAATGCCCCGAGTAGTTTGGCTGGCCTAAGTTGCTATTTGGGCGGATGACCTTCAAATGACCCCGGAACCAAGTCTGAGATATGGCCACCTTCCCCGGGGTAAGGAAGAGAGGCGCAGAGGAGCCAGTCTTAGGCCGAACCAAGAGGTACTCAAGCATGCTTCATGTTAGTTAAGGGCAACGTGAAACTAGAGAATGCTAGAAGAACACGTTTAGGTGAGGCAACGTAGAAGCAGGAAACTGAGAAAAATCACAAGAAAACTGATCACATTGCACCAGAATGGTTCCACAAGTCCGTTTTAGCGAGCGGATCTGGAACCTTAGCTCTGGTGAGATACGGCTGTACATAAGATGACTGACAAGTCACTGCCAACCAATACTTGATACGGACACCACAAACAATTATATGAATGACTTACCATATAGTGCAGGACTTCAATGATTTATGATTTGCCAGCATTAGATTGAGGTCAGGGTAAAGGTCTACAGCTGTCCCATTCCCGGCATCAGTGCAACTGCGATGCCTAGGGGTTAGCCAAAGTAGCAGCCTCTGTGCTACCCCTTTGACCTACATAATGCTTCGTTGATCGAAGAAAAGAGGCCCTCCCATACACAGCTGCCTAGGTACTTGGAGTATTGCCCGGGAAGACCATCCAGGATCCGAAAATGGCCTGAGGTCTCAGGAAGATGAGCGTCTCCTGAGCTAATGAAGTTCCTTAACGATCACCATTGACGGACTGCAACTGTGTCACAGAGGGAGGTCAGTAACCCCCCAAAACCACGGATGGCCTGCATCCGTGTAGCCCTTGACTGCACCAGGGAAATGCACCATCAGTCTTTGCAGCAAACGCTACTCCATACAGAAATTGTCCAACAACCTGCCCCGCAGGTCATACCGGCCCGTCAAGATAGATAATATCGGGCAAATTTGAGATAGTCCAGAGAGCAGGCAATAAACGCGCATTCCTCAGGTATGACACCTCTGACGAATGTACCAATGGCCAGGAGAGTGAGTCAGAGTAAACTCTTTTACTTGTTCTTGCGTCCTAGCCCAAGCCGCCGCAGAAGCACACGACTATACTGCCGCGTTCACACCAAAGCGTTTATGCAGTCCTTTATGCAAGGGTCAAGACCCAGCCGATATCGTCCTCACGCTGGACCTACCCCTGATAGATACTTACACTCTATTCTACCTTCTTACCTCTAGTCATTCCACATGCAACAGTACTAACCTGCCAATCAGATTGCCCGCTGAATTACTTCTCAGGTGTCAAGCACACAGCTAGAGGTGAATATGAATTGCCACACTGAAGTTGAAATAGATTGAGATCGTGATCACGATATCCTGATTAATGAGCATTAGTTCAACCACATTTCTCCTCAGATTTAACATGAGACAAGGAGCATGGACTGATGGAAAACTCTTCCTTTTGTCATCTGTCAGGTATACTTACAACCAGCCAACGTTATCATCCTGTTACTTCTGTAAACTTAATACCACATTTAAAGACGAGCTGTTGAATTAACGTTGAATGACTATTAAAGAAAACCCCAAAAGCCCACGCCTACTAAATATATGCTACCTCTATTATACTTCTAAATGTTGTATCCCAACAAGCCCACTCTGGCTTTTACCTTATTCTGCTACCCAACTACAAATATGTGACCAAGCAAAGCCACCTTTACCACGAACAGGTAGGCAGAAAGAAAGTAAATCTTTGAAAGTCTAAAATTTCCAACAGATCGACTCCCATTCCCCAACTTAGCGGCTCAATGCTTGCACCTGCCTGCCATTAGAGACTCAATGCTCGCTCTGGCCAGCTTTTACAGGGTCAATGCTATCTCCAGCCAGTCTTACAGGCCCCAATGCTCGTGCCAGCCTGCCTTCCAGACCCAAGGCTCGCTCCAGCCAGTCTTACAGGCCCAACGCTTGCTCCAGTCTTCCGAGGCTCAACGCTTGCGCCAGCCTTACAGGCTTAATGTTTGCTCTAGTCAGCCTTAAGGGGCACAGTCCCAGCTGACTTGTAAAGGCTGAAACTTGCTCCAGACTACATAGGCTCTATTGACTTTACAGACTCAATAACTTCGACCTTCTTTACACAAATAAACTAATATAAACAATATTTATTTTCATTTGTATACAATATATAAATATATTTATATTTTATTCTCACTGACATCCTCCCACTAAATGTACTTACCGCGGCAGTCAACTACGTTACGTATTATTTAGTTGCAACTGCATCCTTAAGTTCACCTAAATTAGAAACATTTATTTACACTACGTATCCTTTGATACAACTATCAGGCTATGTCAAAACAGAATACACGTTAGACAATGTGATGTCACGACCAAGCCGCGACCATAGCGGGACTACCAGAGTAATCGCCGGCGATTTCTCCTGACGGCATGCCTGGCGCCGTACAGCGACATTAAAGTTTGAATGAACTGCTGCCCGTTATGTCATTTCTCAAGCGACATCACTTTGAACACGCTCCCTTCCGTGACTGGAAGGACTGGTTCGACTGCTTGAATCGAAAAGACGGTCCGACGGAGCTTCGCGAGTCTGAACTCAGAGTGCACTTGTTTAGTGTACCGGTTCACCTCACGGAGCAGTTAGCGCCCGCCGAAACAACGGAATAAAGACACAGCGGTTACCGGGATTTGAAGAGAGCATCGATGGTGTGCATGAAGCTACACCGTGACTGCAGGGCGGAGATGACGCCGTTGTCAATCGCAGAGGAGACGAATTCCTGGCGTACCAAATACCAGAAGCGCCGTGCTACCTCTTCGCCTGCAGCCTCGGCATACCCGCTCTTCCGGGTCCCGTCGCAGAGGGAGCAGCTGATAGCAGCTAACTAACTAGCCTTACTTGCTAGTGGAGCAGGAGAGGAGGCTCGCTGCTAGAAACACCGCACTGGGTGAGTATACCTGAGCAGGGCAGCCGCTGCCACTGAACACACCTCTCCACGAGATAACCACAATCGGAATCTGACATGTTTCAGCTCCCAATAACTAGATGCAATCAGCAGAGGACCAATCTCCCCATACGAACTGACGCGAGCTGAAACGACAACTGACAGCAGCAGAGAACAGAACTTTAAAGTGTTACCAACGACTCTGTGATAGGCTTATCCAACTGGGCTGGCTCCAAATGGTTGGTTCATTCATCGGGCCCGCCCCCAATCAGCTAATGGAGTAATCGCTGCAAGACTTGTGAATGAACCAGCTGTACCCAATGTCTTCCTGTCTGAATTTTCGCTGAGCTACATTTGTCGAGTGAGATGCCCACTGCTCCATGGAGATAGCTCTGTCAATTTGTTTAACGCCCTTCAGCCTCCATGGTGAGACCATCCATGACTGGAAGCTTTAACTCACTGGACGGTTGGTATCAAACTGGAGTTAGAGGTCATTTACATTCACCATCTGCGTAAAGTAAAGATATGACAGGCCAGTCCAGTATGATACGGAGCAGATGATTATCTTGATTTGATGTAGAGGATTATAATGAATTATTTAGCTGACATTACACATATGAATGACCCTGGAGCAGAAGGTCAACTGCTTTCTTTCATCCCATGAAATGAGAGTTCAAGCTCAGCTAATAAATCACCAGTGAGTTAGGTTTTACATTAACACTTTAGGATTTTCCAAAACCAAATATGTGTCCCAGTCAGCTTTGCCATTTGGTAAATGTTAAACTATTCTACCAGAAGCTTAAGATTTAGTATTTTGTGGAACATTTTTGTCTGTGACACAAGCACAAATCGATGTGTATATATATATTTAATTTAACAACAACAAAAGTATTTTGATGCTTCGATTATTCTTTTATTACATATACATGAAACAATAGTTATATGTGTTGCACTGTGGTTGTAATACAATAGAATAAATGAGTGTCAATGAAAAACAGTCCTTTGTCCATCAGGGCTGACTGCTCCGTCGACCAGCGTCATGAGAGAGTACCACTATGTCAAGATGTTGAAGACCTGGACCGAAGCTCAGAGTTACTGCAGAGAGAAGTTCACTGACCTTGCAGCCGTAGAAAATCAAAGTGACAACGACAGTCTGCTGAGTGTGTTGCAGAGCCTTGGGGACTACGCATGGATAGGGCTTTATGATAAGACGGCAGGATGGAAGTGGGCACTGGGAGATGCAGACTTCAATAATAAGTACAGTAACTGGTTAAGAATTTAGCCTAACAAGAAGAACTACAATGAGATCAGGGGCTTATTTCTGGCTAACGTAGTAAACTGGATGATTTTCAGGATGAGACAAGTGAGGCTTTTCGGTTCCAGGAAGCAAGTTTGGAAAAATCACCATAGCAACACATCCACAAATGTGAACCTGCTCCAACGGAGGCTCATTCAGTCTAACTGGATGAGATGGCCACGCCCCCGGAAGACTTGGGGAACTCTCTGTCTTCCTCCACTAGTGAATGCTGGGATAGGCTCCAGCTCCACAATCAAGATATGCAAGTAATAGTTTGGTAATTCCACAAACTGACTAACTAACTGAAAGTATTTTCCGTTAAAAAGAAAGATTTATTACACAATACTTTGCCATTAATTTTTGATTTAATATAGGATATATACAATTCAGCTTATGAACATACACTTAAGTGATTCAATATTTATGAAACAACTATTCATAGAAAAGTTTTTTTTAATTGGTGCTAATTTTAAATATATCATTTTAAATCTCACGTGCCCCCTGGAGTGGCTTCACGTACCCCTATTTGAGAACCACTGCTTTATACTGGTTGCTTTCGTGCCTTTGGGTCGTTAAATTCTTCATGCCCGGGTTTAAAGTCTCGCTCAATTTCCCTTTCCCTTGATTTGTATGTTTTTGCATCCTGTAGTCTAAAATTAAGATCAAAGTATTAAAATACTTTGCATAGTTACCTTGGAGACGGAGAGGAAGAAGGGACTAAAGGTAACTGAAGACTAACTAAAGGTTTGAGATGTGTTGAAACAAAGCGGGGAAACAAGAGCTGGAGCTTTCTCAGGTAGGCCGAATGATCTTCTTTCTTCTATAATGTTTTCTATCTTGTTCTTTGAGTTTTATTTGCTTCCATCACAATGCAATTATTAGATATGTCATATGTATGAATAATTTTGTTTTTAAGTTTAAGGTCCGTAAAATGTCACCCTTTCGTCCGAAATGTGCCTCGTCACTAATCCTATTTGTTTTTGTTTTTATTAGAGATTTAAAAGCACAACATTAACAAACAAGATCCTGATGCAATGTTGTTTGACATTTTTTGTTTGTCTTTATTTTTGTCCATTTTAAGCAAAATATTTTCTGTGAAAAGAAAAGAGCAAAAAGTGACGTGTGTATTTCCACGATGAAGAAGACACTGCTGTTTGTGCTCACTCTCTCAGGTCAGAGGAATTATTGTGTGAGAATGATTTTGTAGCAGGAACACATATTTACAGTGGTGATAATTATCTACATGTATTATTAACAAAAGTTGTATTTGCTGCATGGTTGTTGTAATAGAGTAAAATAAATGAGTGTAAATGAAAAACAGTCCTTTGTCCATCAGGGCTGACTGCTCCGTCGACCAGCGTCATGAGAGAGTACCACTATGTAAAGATGTTGAAGACCTGGACCGAAGCTCAGAGTTACTGCAGAGAGAAGTTCACTGACCTTGCAGCCGTAGAAAATCAAAGTGACAACGACAGTCTGCTGAGTGTGTTGCAGAGCCTTGGGGACTACGCATGGATAGGGCTTTATGATAAGACGGCAGGATGGAAGTGGGCACTGGGAGATGCAGACTTCAATAATGAGTACAGTAACTGGTTAAGAATTTAGCCTAACAAGAAGAACTACAATGAGATCAGGGGCTTATTTCTGGCTAACGTAGTAAACTGGATGATTTTCAGGATGAGACAAGTGAGGCTTTTCGGTTCCAGGAAGCAAGTTTGGAAAAATCACCATAGCAACACATCCAGAAATGTGAACCTGCTCCAACGGAGGCTCATTCAGTCTAACTGGATGAGATGGCCACGCCCCTGGAAGACTTGGGGAACTCTCTGTCTTCCTCCACTAGTGAATGCTGGGATAGGCTCCAGCTCCACAATCAAGATATGCAGGTAATAGTTTGGTAGAAATTCCACAAACTGACTTACTAACTGAAAGTATTTTCCGTGAAAAAGAAAGATATATTACACAATACTTTGCCATTAATTTTTGATTTAATATAGGATATATACAATTCAGCTTATGAACATACACTTAAGTGATTCAATATTTATGAAACAACTATTCATAGAAAAGTTTTTTTTAATTGGTGCTAATTTTAAATATATCATTTTAAATCTCACGTGCCCCCTGGAGTGGCTTCACGTGCCCCTATTTGAGAACCACTGCTTTATACTGGTTGCTTTCGTGCCTTTGGGTCGTTAAATTCTTCATGCCCGGGTTTAAAGTCTCGCTCAATTTCCCTTTCCCTTGATTTGTATGTTTTTGCATCCTGTAGTCTAAAATTAAGATCAAAGTATTAAAATACTTTGCATAGTTACCTTGGAGACGGAGAGGAAGAAGGTACTAAAGGTAACTGAATACTAACTAAAGGTTTGAGATGTGTTGAAACAAAGCGGGGAAACAAGAGCTGGAGCTTTCTCAGGTAGGCCGAATGATCTTCTTTCTTCTATAATGTTTTCTATCTTGTTCTTTGAGTTTTATTTGCTTCCATCACAATGCAATTATTAGATATGTCATATGTATGAATATTTTTGTTTTTAAGTTTAAGGTCCGTAAAATGTCACCCTTTCGTCCGAAATGTGCCTCGTCACTAATCCTATTTGTTTTTGTTTTTATTAGAGATTTAAAAGCACAACATTAACAAACAAGATCCTGATGCAATGTTGTTTGACATTTTTTGTTTTTCTTTATTTTTGTCCATTTTAAGCAAAATATTTTCTGTGAAAAGAAAAGAGCAAAAAGTGACATGTGTGTATTTCCACGATGAAGAAGACACTGCTGTTTGTGCTCACTCTCTCAGGTCAGAGGAATTATTGTGTGAGAATGATTTTGTAGCAGGAACAAATATTTACAGTGGTGATAATTATCTCCATGTATTATTCACAATGGTTGTATTTGCTGCATGGTTGTTGTAATAGAGTAAAATAAATGAGTGTAAATGAAAAACAGTCCTTTGTCCATCAGGGCTGACTGCTCCATCGACCAGCGTCATGAGAGAGTACCACTATGTCAAGATGTTGAAGACCTGGACCGAAGCTCAGAGTTACTGCAGAGAGAAGTTCACTGACCTTGCAGCCGTAGAAAATCAAAGTGACAACGACAGTCTGCTGAGTGTGTTGCAGGGCCTTGGGGACTACGCATGGATAGGGCTTTATGATACGATGGCAGGATGGAAGTGGGCACTGGGAGATGCAGACTTCAATAATAAGTACAGTAACTGGTTAAGAATTTAGCCGAACAAGAAGAACTACAATGAGATCAGGGGCTTATTTCTGGCTAACGTAGTAAACTGGATGATTTTCAGGATGAGACAAGTGAGGCTTTTCGGTTCCAGGAAGCAAGTTTGGAAAAATCACCATAGCAACACATCCACAAATGTGAACCTGCTCCAACAGAGGCTCATTCAGTCTAACTGGATGAGATGACCACGCCCCCGGAAGACTTGGGGAACTCTCTGTCTTCCTCCACTAGTGAATGCTGGGATAGGCTCCAGCTCCACAATCAAGTTTCAAGTTTCAAGTTTCAAGTTTCAAGTTTTTATTGTCACATCCCCTTTTATACAAGTATAATCGGTTCGTGAAATTCTTATGTGCAAAACTCCCGACAGCAGTAGCAGACTAAAAAAAGAATAAGAATGAGAATAAACTATACAATATCCACACAAAAAAAAGAAGAAAGTATTAACAATATATATATAAAACAATGTAATAGAATATACATCATGGCAATATATATATATAAAACAATGTAATAAAATATACACTTTTTTTTGAGACTATATATATATATATGTATATACATACAATATATATATACAATATATATATATAAACAATGTAATAAAATATACACCATGGCCATAGATATTCACAGAATATGTTCTGGTGTGTAGTGTTAATGAGGGTCTCAGTCCTTGTTCAGCAGCCTGATGGCCTGACTGAAGAAGCTGTCCCTCAGTCTGTTTGTCGGCACTTGATACTGCGGTATCGCCTGCCTGACGGTAGAAGGTGAACAGTTTGTGGCGGGGTGGTTATTGTCTTTCATCATCCGTTTGGCCCTGGCCACGCACCGCTTGGTGTATATGTCCAGGATGGAGGAAGCTCACCTCCAACGATGTACTGTGCCGACCGCACCACCTCTGTAGTGCCCTACGCTCCAGGGCGGTGCAGTTCCCCGTACCAGACGGTGATGCAACCTGTCAGAACACTCGATGGTACTGGTGTAGAATGTTCTAAGGATGCGGGGCCATGTTGAATTTCCTCAGTCGCCTAAGGAAATACAGGCGTTGTTGGGCCCTTTTCACCACGTGAGTGGTGTGCGTGGTCCATGTGAGGTCCTCGAGATGTGCACATGAGAACTTGAAGCTGCTGACCTCTCTACTGCAACTCCGTCTATGGAGATGGGGTGTGCTCTCCTCTCCGCTTCCTGTAGTCCACGATCAGCTCCTTGGTCTTCTTGACGTTGAGGACGAGGCTGTTCTCCTGGCACCACTGTACCAGTGATCCAACCTCCTCCCTGTAGGCTGTCTCGTGTCGCCGGTGATCAGCCCCAACACTGTTGTGTCGTCAGCAAACTTGATGATGACGTTGGAGCTGTGCATGGCCGTGCAGTCGTGGGTGTACAGGAGTAGAGAGGGCTCAACACGCATCCCTGAGGGGCTCCGTGTTGAGGGTCAGCGGCTCTGAGGTGGTACCGCCCATCCTCACCACCTGGCGGCCCGACAGGAAGTCCAGTATCCAGCTGCACATGGTAGAGTGCAGGCCTAGACCTCTGAGCTTGGTGTCGAGCTTGGCGGGAACAATAGTGTTGAACGCTGAGCTGTAGTCCACAACCAGCATTCGCACACAACAGTTCCTCCTCCAGGTGGGAAAGGCGGTGTGAAGTGCCATGGCAATCGTCGTCGGTGGCTCTGTTTTGACGATATGCAAATTGCCATGGGTCCAGCGTGGCAGGCAACATGGAACAGATGAAGTCCTTGACCAACCTCTCAAGCATTTACTGACAATCGAGGTGAGGCTACGGGTCTCCAGTCGTTCAGGCAGGTTACCTTGGGGTGTTTGGGGACAGGCACAATGGTGGACATCTTGAAGCTCTCAGGAACAACAGCCTGGGACAGGGAGAGGTTGAAGATGTCTGCGAAGACTCCTGCCAACTGGTCTGCACATGCTCTGAGCGCGCCCGGGATGTGGTCGGGACCTGCCGCCTTCCGGATGTCCACCCGCTGAAGGCTCTCACGCCAGCCTCTGAGATGATCAGCAGGCTGGTCTCCTCGGCGCTGCCTTCGCGGGCTGCCGTTCACGTCGAACCGAGCAAAGAATGTATTTAGCTCGCCTGGGAGGGAGGTAGAGGAGTTCTCTTCACCGCTGGTTTTCCCTCTGAAGTCCGTGATTGTCTGTAGCCCCTTCCACACACCACAAGATATGCAGGTAATAGTTTGGTAGAAATTCCACAAACTGACTTACTAACTGAAAGTATTTTCCGTAAAAAATAAAGATGTATTACACAACACTTTGCGATTAGTTTTTGATTTAATATAGGATACAGTGTTAAGTGCCCCTTTTGCTGGAGACACTTTTTTTTCATTCATCAGTATTTAAGAATAAAAGTGACTCTCTGTCATCAAGTCCCCCCAAATGTGTTTTGATATCCGACGGGGCATTTATTTGAGTTCTAGTGAGAATTTCTCCCCGACCTGCTCCGCGCCGCTCACGAGCCCACCCCTCCTCCCCCCGCCGCGCCCCTCCCTCCTCCTCCTCTTCCACTTCCTCCTCCGCGCAGTGCTCCTCGTGCCACCAAGACAAACAGGTCATGACGGTGTTTGTCCCCGTACGTTGTTTTGTGATTAATCAACCACAACATTAGCGCTGCTGAAAACATGACGTCACAACTGGTCCAACGTTTCCTAAACAAAATAAACAAACAAAAACTCACGAAATCCGTGATTTCAAAGCCTTGCAGCTGTTTACTGACATTAGTTATGTTTAGAGAATAGAGAGAGGGAGAGAGAGAGGGGAGAGAGAGAGAATTCATATTCCGTTCTATTTAACAGGAGCTAGTCTAGGATTTCCACCGATTCTCTCAGTACCTCAGAAAGACAAGAATACACAGTATTTGGGTGAATGCAATGACACTTGTTAACATTCTTTGTAGTTTTTTTTTTTAAACTCAAATTCCCACATTCCAAAAGCTTCCCAGTCTGCCTTAAATATCACATTCTTCTGCTTTTTCTTTGATAAGGCTGCATGCTGAGCCGTCGCGCCCATCTCCATCTCCCTCAGTTGCACCTCCAACTGTTTTAATTGATTCTCGCTCAAACTTCCGTTTGAAGGGAAACCAACTTCTATCCATTTTTGCATTTGATCTAAACTGCCCGGACAATGTTCCGACATAAACTCACACAGGGTCGGAAGGATCGGGACGACATGGTTCCAACTAGTCTCCCCTCTTCTCTGAGCACTACCCATTTCTAGTCATTCGTGTATTACGTCGACGTGTGCGTCAATAAATTTTCAGGATTCACCAGACGCGTGCACTCTAAACAATACACATGAATGACCAAGGCAAGTCATGAGTGACCGCTGCTATCTCTAAAAACTGCTAACTGTTTTCCCTGAGAAGTGTGCGCCAAACCTGGTGCATACAAACCACTAGAGAACCCAACAGTTTTCAAAACACGTCTGTTAACAACACCTGATTGTGAGATTTTTCTATTTTCCCTGTTTCATGACTTTTTGTTTTAAAATAAATTGGATCTCTCACCGCGTGTTGTCCATAGTTTTTCAACTAGATTGGATCGGCCGTCCGGTCTCCGTCTGGACGGCAGCTTCTCACCCTCGGGAGGATTCATCTATATTATGGCCATCTGCCGTTCAGCCGGAGTCCCGTCGTGCCCATCCCATCCTCGTCGCCAATTTGTGGTGGAAATAAGTGTTCCTTTACCTTGTGAGAGATCAAAAGTAGTTTAAGCATGGTTGACCTATAACACTTTATTGTAGTAACAAGTTTACAAGTCATCAACCAAACGCTAAATAACAAACAAGTCATGAAAACATTCAGCTGAATGGAGCAGAATCCCCGAGCCTTCTCTCGAAGCCGTCAGAGATAACTGCTGCTGTCTCAGTGCAAGCCTGCAACCTTTATAGATCTCGGAGACCATCCACATTCCAAAGTCCATCTGTTTCCTAGAAGAGGAAGTTGAGACACCCGAAAGCTTTGCGTAATCTGCAACCCCCCACCATTTGAGTGACCTTTCCGGTTGGTCCATCACCTCAAGTCATCGGTTTGTGACCTCTTCACATGACCCCACACAGGATTAGATTTAGCTTACTTCCCCACCGACCTTTGGGAGAGACAATTGTTAACACATTTTCTCCTCCAACAACCCTCAACACGGGAGCCCCTCAGGGATGCGTGTTGAGCCCTCTCCTCTACTCCCTGTACACCCACGACTGCACGGCCATGCACAGCTCCAACGTCATCATCAAGTTTGCTGACGACACAACAGTGTTGGGGCTGATCACCGACGATGACGAGACAGCCTACAGGGAGGAGGTTGGATCACTGGTACAGTGGTGCCAGGAGAACAGCCTCGTCCTCAACGTCAAGAAGACCAAGGAGCTGATCGTGGACTACAGGAAGCGGAGAGGAGAGCACACCCCCATCTCCATAGACGGAGTTGCAGTAGAGAGGGTCAGCAGCTTCAAGTTCCTTGGCGTGCACATCTCCGAGGACCTCACATGGACACGACACCACTCACGGGTGAAAAGGGCCCAACAACACCTGTATTTCCTTAGGCGACTGAGGAAATTCAACATGGCCCCGCATCCTCAGAACATTCTACACCAGTACCATCGAGAGTGTTCTGACAGGTTGCATCACCGTCTGGTACGGAACTGCACCGCCCTGGAGCGTAGGGCACTACAGAGGGTGGTGCGGTCGGCACAGTACATCGTTGAGGTGAGCTTCCTCCATCCTGGACATATACACTAAGCGGTGCGTGGCTAGGGCCAAACGGATGATGAAAGACAATAACCACCCGGCCACAAACTGTTCACCCTTCTACCGTCAGGCAGGCGATACCGCAGTATCAAGTGCCGCACAAACAGACTGAGGGACAGCTTCTTCAGTCAGGCCATCAGGCTGCTGAACAAGGACTGAGACCCTCATTAACACTATACACCAGAACATATTCTGTGAATATCTATGGCCATGGTGTATTTGACTTATATGGCTCCTCCACGAATCGCCACCTTCACGTGGTGGAGGAGTTTGAGAGACTCAGTGTTCCTGGGAGCTATGTTGTTCGAGGCATTAGTCTCTGGTCGGGTCTCCAGGGCAAACAGGTCTCGGGTGAGAGTCCAGACTAAGAGCGATTCAAAAACGGATTGAAGCTACCTCGTCTGGTGGCCGGGCCTTCGCCTATGGGGTCGAAGAAATAACATGGCCCAGCCACCCTGTGGACCCACCACCCTGTGGACAAGCATCGGGGTCGGGTGCTATGTAGACCGGGCAGCGGGCCGGGCGGGGGGCCTGGGCGGACCGATCAGCAAAGACTAGCACGAGGGACGTGGAACGTCACCTCGCTAGCGGGAAAGGAACTAGAGCTGGTGCGGGAGGTGGAGCAGTACCAGCTAGATATAGTTGGGCTCACCTCCACATGCAGCACTGGCTCTGGAACCAAGCTCCTGGAGAAGGGTTGGACTCTGTTTTTTTCTGGAGTTGCCCAGTGTGAGAGGCGCCGGGTGGGAGTGGGGATACTCACAAGCCCCCGGCTGAGCGCTGCCGTGTTAGAGTTTTCCCCGGAGAACGAGATGGTCGCCTCCCTCCAAACCAGAGCAGAGGCCGCTAAGGTTGTCAAAAAGCTCCTTGGTGACAAGGGGCTGGGGGTGTATGAGATCCGCCCTGAGATGCTGAAGGCGACATTGTTGGGCTGTCTTGGCTGACACGCCTCTTCAATGTCGCGTGGGGGTCAGGAACAGTGCCCTTGGACTGGCAGACCGGGTGGTGGTTCCCATTTTTAAAAGTGTGCTCGAACGATTGCGGTATCACACTACTCAGCCTTACGGGGAAAGTTTATACCAGGGTGCTGGAAAGGAGGCTCAAACCGTTGGTCGAACCTCAGATTCAAGACCAGCACGTTCCGGTCGTGAACTGTAAACCAGCTCTTTACCCTCGCAAGAATACTTGAGGGGTGCTGGGAGTTTGCCCAACCAGTCTAGATGTGCTTTGTGGACTTGGAGAAGGCTTTCGACCGGGTCCCTCTGGGATTGTTGTGGGAGGTGCTGCGGTAGTATTTGGTTCCGGACTCGTTGCTACGGGCTATCCGGACTCTGTACGCCTGCAGTAGGAGCTGTGTTCGCATTCTCGGCATTAAGTCAGACACGTTCCCAGTGGGTGTTGGCCTCCACCAGGGCTGCCCTTTATCAACGTTCCTGTTTGTGATTTTAAGGGACAGGATATCTAGATGCAGTCTGGGGATGGAGCAAGTCATGTTCAGGGATCTCGGGATCGCCTCTCTGCTGTTTGCAGATGATGTGGTCCTGTTAACATCCTCGGACCGTGACCTCCGGCATTCGCTGGGGCGTTTTCAGGCTTGTGTGAAGCGGCGGGAATGAGAGTCAGCACCTACAAATCTGAGGCCATGGTGCTCTGCCGGAAACCGGTGGATTGCTCCCTCCAGGTGGGGACAGCGTGCCTACCCCAAGCGAAGGAGTTCAAGTATCTCGGGGTCTTGTTCACGAGTGAAGGTAAGATGGAGCGGGAGATCGGCGGGCGGATCGGTGCAGCTGCAGCAGTAAAACAGGCGCTGCACCGGCCCGTCTTGGTGAAGAGGAGCTGAGCCTAAAGGCAATCTCTCAATTTACGGTCTACGTTCCAGTCCTCACCTTTGGTCAAGAACTTTGGGTATTGACCGAAAGATCAAGGTCACGAATACAAGCGGCCAAAATGAGTTTCCTCCGTAGAGCTCAGCCTTAGAGAGAGGGTACGGAGCTCGGTCATCAGGAGGGAGCTCGGAGTCGAGCCGCTACTCCTTCACATCGAAAGGAGTCAGCTGAGGTGGTTCAGGCATCTGATTCGGACGCCTCCTGGACACCTCCCTTTAGAGGGTTTCCAGGCATGTCCAACTGGGAGGAGACCCCAGGGAAGACCCAGGACACGCTGGAGGGATCTCCCGGCTGGCCTGGGAACGCCTCGGGATCCCCCAGAATGAGCTGGAAAATGTTGCGGGCGAGAGGGAAGTCTGGGTCGGCCTGCTGTGTCTGCTGCCTCCGCGACCCGACCCCGGACTAAGCAGATGAGAATGGATGGATGGGTATCCGTAGTAAACTGGATAATTTTCAGGATGAGATTACAGAAGTGAGTGTTTACAGTTCCAGGAAACAAGTTTGGAAAAATCACCATAGCAACACATCCAAAAATGTGAATCTGCTTCAATGCAGGCTCATTAAGTCTAACTGGATAAGATGGCCAGATGAGAAATTCCACAAACTGACAAACTAATTGATTTCACTTCTATTCATACCACTGGTTCTCAACCTTTATTCAGTGATGCAACCCCTGTGGAACTATTCTTTAGCCCCTAACCGGCACAAAGTATTTTCCGTTAAAAAGAAAGCTGTATTACACAACACTTTGCCATAAGTGTTTGATTTAATATAGGATGTATACAATTCAGCTTATGAACATACACTTAAGTTATTCAATATTTATGAAGAAACTATTCATAAAAAAGGATTTTTTAAATCGGTGCTAATTTTAAATATATATTTTTAAATCTCACGTACCCCTATTTGAGAACCAGTGCTTTATACTGGTTGCTTTCGTGCCTTTAGGTCATTAAATTCTTCATGACCGGCTTCAATGTCAGACACTCAATTTCCCTATACCTTGATTTGTATTTTCTACATCCTGTAGTCTAAAATAAAGATCGAATCATTTACAATACTTTGCATAGTTACCTTGGAGACGGAGAGGAAGAAGGGAATACAAGTCAGTGCATACTAACTAAAGGCTTGAGATGTGTTGAAACAAAGCGGGGAAACCAGAGCTGGAGTTTTCTCAGGTAAGCCGAATGATCTTCTTTCTTCTATAATGTTTTCTATCTTCTTCTTTGAGTTTTATTTGTCTTATAGATATATTAGATATGTGATATGTATAAACAGTTTAGTTTTTAAGCTTGAGGTCTTTACATTTTCACCCTATCTTCCTAAATGTGCCTCATCACTAATCCTATTTGTTTTTGATTTTTATTAGGAATTTAAAAGCACAACAAAGATGAGTTATTTGACATTATTTGTTTGTCTTTGTTTTGTTTCAATTTTCAGGAATCTCAGGCATTTTTTACTTTTAGATCAAAAATATTTTCTGTGCCAATTCCGGGAAAAGAAAAGAGCAAAAAGTGACATGTGTGTATTTCCACGATGAAGAAGACACTGCTGTTTGTGCTCACTCTCTCAGGTCAGAGGAATTATTGTGTGAGAATGATTTTGTAGCAGAAACACATATTTACAGTGGTGATAATTATCTACATGTATTATTAACAATGGTTGTATTTGCTGCATGTTTGTTGTAATAGAGTAAAATAAATGAGTGTAAATGAAAAACAGTCCTTTGTCCATCAGGGCTGACTGCTCCGTCGACCAGCGTCATGAGAGAGTACCACTATGTCAAGATGTTGAAGACCTGGACCGAAGCTCAGAGTTACTGCAGAGAGAAGTTCACTGACCTTGCAGCCGTAGAAAATCAAAGTGACAACGACAGTCTGCTGAGTGTGTTGCAGAGCCTTGGGGACTACGCATGGATAGGGCTTTATGATACGATGGCAGGATGGAAGTGGGCACTCGGAGATGCAGACATCAATAATAAGTACAGTAACTGGCGAATAAATGAGCCTGACAAGAAGAACAGCTATGAGAGCTGCACTTTTATGTTCAACGGAGGAAGTTGGGCTGACGCACCGTGTTCGGCAATACTACGTCCTGCAGTCTGCTATTATGGTAACAAAGATGTTTAATTAGTTCCGTTGCGAGTTGCTTTCTAACAATATACATTATTTTGACTTGCTTTTAAACTCAGTTTCCAGCTCATAGGATCTTCATCAAAAAATGTTGATGTTCTTCATTATTATTACAATGAACTCAGTTTCTTGTCATGTTTTGGAAACGAGGTGAAAAAACTGAGTTCACTAGTGTGACTCGGGGTAATGCCCCCCATCCAGAATAATTATCATTTTATGGCGATTGTAGTGCAATACTTGGCTAACCATAACTTGTAAATGGTTAGTAGTATAACAGATATGTTGTATAGTATTTCATGTTTATCAGGTTAAAGTTTGCAGTGATTGATCCACAGTACGATCTGAAAATACAGAAGACGCCAAATGTTGACAATGTTTAATTAAAATGTTCAAGTCAAAGTAGATTCACACTTCTGTTTTCTCTCTCCCTCTGTATTCACTGCCTCTCCCATTCTGTCACTCCTCAATTGTTTCTTCCATCAGCTTGTGTTTATTTTTTGAGTTGAGTTTTGAATTAGAATTATAGAAATGTGTCTTTTACAATAATGTCTATACATTTAATAATAATATATTTCATTAAAATTACAGTCAGTGCTTTTGTTTTAAAATTGAGTATATGGGCTTTATACAAATATATTCAGAAAATACTGCAGAGACTTTAAAGGTGACTGTACTAAAAAATTATCTTTCTTTACCTTCATGGCACAATGTCAACTCACATTCCAACCTATTAATATTTTTTTATTCCTTCTTTCTTTTCTTGCAGAAAAAGGTCCTTCAAAGTACATTTTCGTGGAAACCCGAAAGACTTGGGACAAGGCGAGAACATACTGTAGGTCCAGGTACACGGACCTCGTTAGTGTGAGGAACCAGTCTGAGAACAATCAAATCAAATCACTGCTGACAACGAAGACCTGGTTGGGTCTCCACAGAAAGATCTGGGCTTACTGGTCCGACCAGACCCCCAACACCTTCACTAACTGGAACGAGAATTATCCCCAGAATACTGACGATAAGGAATCTTGTGTCATGGTCGACACAAACACAGGAATGTGGTCAAATGATGCCTGTAACATAAAAAACTATTTCATCTGTCAAAAGGTTTATTCACATCAGCAGCAAACGTTCAAGTTAAAGTTCCAGTCCAAAGCCGACCTGAAAGATCCGGCCATTCAGCAGCAGCTTTTAGAGCAGGTACAGTAAGCGAGACGTTAACGGGTTTGTTGGAGTTTCAACTTCCCCAGAGATGCAAAAGTAGCTTAACTCTCTTAAAGGAGCATTCAGACTAACTCCTACACAGTGGATGTTCTTTTTCTGAAGTAAGCTAACCCCACAAAATAGCAGAGTAAGATGATGGTATTCTTCTTGGTTTGGATGTAAGCTGTTATCATTTTAATCTTTTCTGCTTCCTTCAGACTAAAAGAAGAAAACATCAGTTCACATTCAACATGTTATTTCTCTGCAGCTGCATGCTAAACTGGAGACACATGGGCTATCTGACTTTAAACTACGCTGGACTCAGAAGGATGGGCAGACCTTTCACAAGGAACAAAAGATGAAGAAAGAAAAAGGTACCTTTTGTATTTTTCTAAATAGGGGAGATTATCTTTTATGGGTTGGTTACTTTAACTGCACGTTTGAAGCATTAGTTGAACATTTAGGGAAATACGATAATTTGCGGTAAAGATACAAGAGTGATATTGATCTTATCTAAATGTTCACATTAATGTCAATACTAGTTTCCACTAATTTGTCAAAACTAATCCTTTAAACCACATGTATGCCTTTCATGTTCTTCCTCTTTAGGGCCAGTTTGGTGAGTGGTCATTGGGCAGACGACATCGTGGATTTAACGGCAACGCAATCTTTCAGTTACTAATTCAGTTTCATTTCATTTCATGCTTTCTACACCATGAGTGATAGAATGGCTTTGTGGGTAAATATGTTTGGTTGCATAATTTGTGTCTACAGTACATCATATTAAGTTGTTTGGGTTTGTTTTTGTTGCATTACTTGCAGTCCTTTGCAAATATAACTTAATTTCTAGATTTGCTGTGAAAAACACTGATTTCTTCTTGTGACTTAAGATTATGTAGGAGGTTTGAAATGAGTTTTAAATATATGAAGATGTTCTGTTTTTGTCTTTTTTAATTTCTATCATACCACAACTACTGCTTTGTTAAAACTTACAAACAATATTTTCTGTGCAACAATTTATAATAAATTAACGGTCATAATATCAATTGATTCGACCAATGCTTTTTAATCGGTTGACCACCGTCTTTTAGATGAACTATATTCTGTTGTTCTTTCATGTTTTGCTTTTACTTTGGTTTAATTTCCATCTTCATTAGAGAATTTTTTTTACATTTCATACAAGGAAGCAATTGTGATAATCTTGTACAACAATGTAGAGTTCTCCAAGGCTCAACTCTACTCAATAAAACTACATCACATACTATGATTTGCTGTCCTCCCCAAACCATTACATCCACATCTAAAGAATATTACTGTGTTAATATCATGCTTAATGGTACACCATTGCAGAATGTTGAACATATACGAAATGCCATGTTTACTATATATTGAAAAGAACCAATCATGGTATTGGTGTTCTTTTCCGATGTAGAAATTGTTTTTAATTTACTGTTAGAAAGTCTATAGATGCTTACAAACAATTGTCAATGTGTTTTTTGAATATCAGATTGCGTACAGAACACAACTCATATTCTTCCTCTTAATGTAGTTTATAATAATGATCTATTTTAATTTTGGATTTTGAATGTCAAAACAATGTATTGTCTAATTTTGCTTGTATTGAATAAACGTTGTTGAGGACCCCTTGGAAACATGATGGTACATCTCAAGGACTTATTACTCACATTGAATTTGCATTTATGTTTTATGAGTGCTGACTGTGTCCTTTAAAACGAATAAACTTTGAACTTTATTGTTTTTTGTTTCCTGTGTGATTCTGTAAATGAGTGGCATTACGATTAAAAATCAGTTTGAATAACTGCCAATTTCTTTCTCACAATGTGGTTTTTTAAAAAACATTTTATAAAGCATTAATTAAATAGGGAACATAAAAAGACGCATACCAAGAATATTTTGAGATATTGAAATGAATCATAGCAGAATTGTTAATATATTTGTAAAACATACTGCCATAGTTAATAAAGTTATTGCCAAAGCTAAATGCTTTCAGGCATTGTAAAAAGGACTTGTAAAAAGAAACAACATAAGAGCTTTAGAGTTGAACTACCTCTGCATAATCCAACTAATATAAATATATTTAAATAGATCTAGCTATGTCGTTCATGGGTTCAAGTTCATGTTTGAATGTTTTCATGATTCGATAACGAAAATATTGATGCCATATACGAAACTTAACCGCAAAGCTTGGGCTACAGAGCATATAAGCCAATTGTGTTTAAAGCATGTACAATGCATGTACCCTGACCTTTGCCCTCTGAGGTAGTAGCTAGTATGGGAAACTCTTAACAAATACCCTATGTGTTTACATGTGTCTGAGGAACAATGTGGGTTTCCAGGCGGGGTCACGGGCCACTAATGATGATGACATGTCCTGGGGTTATTTTTACTAGACACAAGTCAAACATGATCAGCTACGGAGACCCAGGGGGGTACAGTGAGAAAAGGTCTTGTCCTTAGAGCTCTCAGCTCCAGTAGATTGAACACAGCTGTTGGTCTACTGGGCTTCCTTGGTTCGGCATGAGAACTGGACGGTTTGACTGAACAGCAGCGGTAGCTTCCGGTAGCTTCTGAAAGTCTTGCTTGGAGAGTCAGCGGTTCCTGTTCCGTTCGGCTGAATGTATTGTTTATGTCATGAATTGTTTGTACTCATGGTTGATGAATTGTAAACTCGTTATAATCTTTCTATATCTTATCCCTAATAAGGTTATAAAACAACCATGCTTAAAGTACTTTTGATTTCTCCCAAAGTAACGGAACACTAATTTCCACCGCAAATTGGCGACGAGGATGGGATGGATGCGCATGTCAGATAGATGAACCCCCCGAGGGTGAGAAGCTGCCGTTCAGCGGAGACTGAAGTGCCGATTCAGTCCAGTGATTACGGTGAGAGATTCAATTTATTTGATGAGTAAAGGGAAAAGGCCTATTGTGTAACTCTTGAGAGTTGTTGACAGACGTGTTATAGCTATACCGAGGTGTTTTCTAGGAGTTTGTATGCATCTGGTGAATCCTAAAAAAATCATTAACGCACACTTTTCAGTTAATACCGGGGACCAGGCACGTGCACAGATAGAGCCCTAGTGGTGCTCAAGCACCAGCCCTTTTGCCCTGGATGAGAAATGTGCCCTTTTTGCTGGAGACACATTTTTTTCATTCATCAGTATTTAAGAATAAAAGTTACTCTCTCTGTCATAAACTCCCCACAAACGTGTTTTGATATCCGACGGGGCATTTATTTGAGTTCTTGTGAGAATTTCGCCCCGACCTGCGGCGCTCACGAGCCCCCGGGTGCACCTCCTTCTCCTCTGACCCGCAGCATCAGACAAACAGGTCATGACGGTTTTTGTCCCCTGACGTTGTTTTGTGATAAATCAACCACAACATTAGCGCTGCTGAAAACATGACGTCACAACAGGTCCGACGTTTCCTAAACAAATAAACAAACAAAAACTCACGAAATCCGTGATTTCAAAGCCTCATCCAGCTGTTTACTGACGTTAGTTATGTTTAGAGAATAGAGAGAGAGAGAGAGAGAAGAGAGAGAGAGAGAGAAGAGAGAGAGAGAGAAGAGAGAAGCGAGAGAGAGAGAGAGAGAGAGAGAGAGAGAGAGAGAGAGAGAGAGAGAAGAGAGAGAAGAGAGAGATAGAGAGAATTCTTATTCCGTTCTATTTAACAGGGGCTAGTTTCGGATTTGCGTGGCCAGACTGACTGACTCTGGTATTGGTATAGGGCCGGGCCAAATGTGTAGGCGGCCCGTATCCGGCCCGCGGGCCTTAGTTTGAGGACCACTGCTCTTGGCTGTTGATGTCTATCAATATCACTCATTTTGAAAATGACGTAAGAGGGCAATACGGATCCGTATCAGACCAGGAGGGCAATACGTGGCTGGCATGAAGACCCATTAGCCAATCAGAACGCTTGTACTATTGTTGCTATATAATAATTCATCTTTATTCATAAAGAAAATGTAAGCTAGCTGTCTGATGCTGCCAGAGGAAACGCAGGTCGAGGACAGCATCATCGGTGTATTGCTGCTAATGCTTCAACTCTGGCATTTTGGCATTGGGTGCCCTTTTTTTTGTTTTGGTTTGAGCACCTGCCCCCCAAAATGTCTGTGCACGTGCCTGCCGGGGACAGATAACTAAAGATTTAGAGACGGCCACTGAGGAAAGTGTGTTATACGTGTGGATAGTTTTATATCAGGCTTAAATTACAACTGTAAAGATGACTTGGAGCGCACACACATCTCTCCCCGAGACACGAGTTACAAGAACGCCAGACGTAGATAGACACAGCGACCTTGTTGTTTCAGTATTAACCGGTATAAAGGAGACTGCAGACCAAGGACCGGGATGCTACGACACATTTATGATAAAAGAGTGACCAGAGGGGAGACGTTAGCAAGAACCGCCACATTCCTTAAAGTAACCGGCTTGAACTGTTGTAGGGGGTTAAACTGAGTGTCGAGAAATATGTATTGAGGGAGGGGACGGTGGCTGCACATGTATCGAGTGTGATGATATAAATAATATGTCCATGTGTTTGTTCGCGGGTTGAGAAAAACAGATGAGGAGGGAGGTTGTTGTCTTTAATACCAAACCCAATTCGGGTTTATTTGTAAAACTGTTGGTTACAAATAAATCTACGTGAATTGAACTTGATGCAAACTCTCTGTGTCCTGTAGGTGTTTGATTACTGAGATCTCGTGCGTGAGTATCCTGTGACTTCTCACCAGCAGTCAGATGGGAGATAGATACAAGTTTATATGCATTAGGTTAAGAGATTAGTCGGCATTGATTGAAAAGGAAGAAGTCTAGCGTCAACATTTGGCGAGCCAGCCAGGAGGGGTCCACGGGAGCCAGGCCTGAGCGAGGCGGCCTTTGCTCTCTCACAGACTGGCCGATCCGAGATATGTCTACGAAAAGGGTAAGCAGGAAGCCATTTGTTAAAGTTACTGCATCGGTGACTTTTTTTTCAATTCAATTCAATTCAGTTTATTTGTATCGCCCAATTTCACAAATTACAAATTTGTCTCGGAGTGCTTTACAATCTGTACACATAGACATCCCTGCCCCAAAACCTCACATCGGACCAGGAAAAACTCCCAAATAACCCTTCAGGGGGAAAAAAAGGGAAGAAACCTTCAGGAGAGAACAGAGGAGGATCCCTCTCCAGGATGGACAGGTGCAATAGATGTAATGTGTACAGAAGGACAGATTTAGAGTTAAAATACATTCAATGAATGTGACAGAGTGTATGAATAGTTCGTAGTCGGCATATTCCACGATGGAGACCTCCATCATCCATCAGGCAAATGGAGGTAGAGAGGAGGAGTGGGCGGAGTCTCAACAGTGGGCGGAGTCTCAACAGGACAGTGGTGTAGTCGGTAGCAGGAATTCCACGACCCAGACCTCGATGATCCATCAGCAGATAGGATCTATGCCGTCTCATAGGGTCCGATGACCCCATGAGACGTGAAGTCAAAAGGACTCCGGGGAGAAAGCAGAGTTAGTAATGTGTGATGGAGAGATGAAAATTCATCCATAAGAAGAGAAAAAAGAGGAGATAGGTACTCAGTGCATCCTAAACGTCCCCCAGCAGCTATAAGCCTATAGCAGCATATCAAGGGGCTGGACCAGGTGAACCTGATTCAGCCCTAACTATAAGCTCTGTCAAAGAGGAAGGTCTTAAGTCTAATCTTAAACGAGGTGACTGTGTCTGCCTCCAGGACTGAAATTGGAAGCTGGTTCCATAAAAGAGGAGCTTGATAACTAGACTTGAGTCTGTGAGGAGGAAAGGACGTCTGTGACGGAGTATCTCCCAGGACACCGTGGAACCGAAAATACAAAATGACACAGTAATCAGTAATCATTTATTAAACCTCACTAGTGTAAATGGTCATGTGCTTTAATCCTGATTGGACTGTGGCATAAGTGTTGATAAAACAAATTAACATGTTGTTTTATTCCGTCCGGAATAGGGTGTCTGATATTAGATATAGATCCTACTGAAATCAATTTGAACTGCATTGAGATTGGCTAGAGATCATGAAGCGTGATTCCGGGGCATGTGCACATGCTGGAGTGCAAATGCTATAGGTTTTTAGGTATGTGCTCTATGTCCGTCCTGGATGTCTGGATGTGTGCAAGGAATTATTTTTTTTAAAGCTCAACTAAATGATTATTACTTTGGCTAAAGTTGCCCCATTGTGTTTCTCTGCCTCACAGGAATGTGTTTCTTAATAAAATCACAATAAAAAGAACAATAAAGTGTACGTTAAACATTGCAGCATGTAAGTGTGTTCTAGCAGAACAACAACATGTAAAAGATTAACCTGAACATTTGTTTATGTCCTTTTGAATCAAGTGAATGACCCTGGAGGAAAAGGTTGTATGCTTCATTTCACTACCTGATAGTCTATGCAAATGTTTGTTTGAGCTCTGCTCATGTAACAACAGTCGGCTGAAGAGTTTGTTTTTTACATAATTACTTTAATAAATAAAATTGTGTCCCAGTCAATGTTGCCAGATAGGAAATATAAAACGGTGGTACTGGACCCCTAGAAAAATGGTATTTTGAGGGAAATGATCAAAAGCGAGTCTCAGAAAAATAGACAGAAAATCACATGTTTTGATACTTCACATGTTCTTGACTTTTAGTACATGTTCCTCTTCATAGTTTCATTTATTTAACTAGATTTTAAAATAACCTATTTTCAGTGATATACCGCCTGTGGATTAATTCTTTCAGCCAAGTACCCCCTAGCCTGCACAAAGTATTGTCGGTTGAAAAACAAGTTGTATCCACACAGGTGTGCCATTACTGTCTGATTTAAGATAGAATGTATATATAATTCAGTTTATGAACTTATACTTATATATTATTGAATATTTATTAAATAACTAATAGCTATTATTGATGCTTATTTTAAATATATATATTTGTTATCTCACGTACCCCCTGGAGTGCCTTCAATGTACCCCTATTTGAGAACCACTGCTTTAGACTGGTTGCTTTTGTGCCTTTGGGTCGTTAAATTCTTAATTACCGAGTTTAATGTTACGCTCAGTTTCACTTCCTTTATTTGTATGTTTTTGCATCCTGTAGTCGAAAGTCACGATCAAATCAATAACATTACTTTGCATAGTTACCTTGGAGACGGGGAAGAAGAAGGGAATAAAAGTAAGTGAATACTCACAACAGGTTTGAGATGTTTTTCGACTTTGTTTCAACCCAAGAGCTGCAACTTTCTCAGGTAAGCCGAATGATCTTCTTTCTTCTATAATGTTTTCTATCTTCTTCGAGTTTGATTTGCTTACCTCACACTACAATTATTAGATGTGTCATATTTAGTTGTAAAGTTTTAAGTTATTAAAGTTTCACCCTTCATGCCAATAATTAAAATGTCATTCATAGATTGAAAACTTGCATTTCCCAAATGTGCCTCATCACTAATCCTATTTGATTTTTATTAGGAATTTAAAAGCACAACTAAAAAGAGTTTCATGATGCAAATAATCCCAGAAATGAACATTTAACAGTTGTATGAAGATTTTACTTTGTTCAGATTTTTTATGTACATTTTAAGGAATCTCAGACATTTAAACTTTTTGGAAAAACTTATTTTCTGTCCCATGTCCTGTGAAATAAAATAGCAAAAATTGAACATGTTTTTATTTCCAGCATGAAGACACTTCTGTTGGTGCTCACTCTCTCAGGTCAGAGCAATTATTGTGTGAGAACGTTTTGTGTAAAGGAGTGAAGCAGTAACACATATTTACAGTGGTGATAATTATATTTATTCAACAATGGTTTTGCTATAAGTCGGCTCAAACTGTTTTATTTAAACTTTTACAGAATTGAATGACATTGTCTCTGATGCTAACACTTTAAAATAACTACACCTATAACAAGAGCTTTAGTTATGTATGAGTAAACACTTAATTAATCATTTGTAAAGCATTGTTCCGTTATTAACACTATTTAGAAAGCAATTGATAAATAAATATACATTTTGTATTCTTGATTAATAAGCTTGACTATTATGCATGACGATTAAGTTTTTATTCTTTATAACTATTGGCTTTCCCATTTGTGAAGTAATATATATATAACAACAATTATGAAGGACTTTTGAATAATAAGATCTTTGTTACAGTAAACTACCTTTTAGCTCGAACAATATGTTTTACTAACACTTTATAAATGATCCCATTAATCATGTAAAAGTCCATAATAATTGTTTTTTAAAATATATATTTTACTTCATTACCATCATTATTAAGTATGTAAACCCAATACTGAAATGCATAATAGCCAAGCGTATTAATCAAGAATAAAACATGTATCACTGTTATGAATACATACTGATGAATATTAATCTTGGAACAATCCTTTATAAATTATGAATTAAGTGTTTAATCATATTACATCAATGTTATTTAGTGTGTAGTTATTATAAAGTGTTACCGAAATTATGATTATATACATTGAACAATGGTTGTATTTGCTGCATGGTTGTTGTAATAGAGTAAAATAAATGAGTGTAAATAAAAAACAGTCCTCTGTCCATCAGGGCTGACTGCTCCGTCGACCAGCGTCATGAGAGAGTACCACTATGTCAAGATGTTGAAGACCTGGACCGAAGCTCAGAGTTACTGCAGAGAGAAGTTCACTGACCTTGCAGCCGTAGAAAATCAAAGTGACAACGACAGTCTGCTGAGTGTGTTGCAGGGCCTTGGGGACTACGCATGGATAGGGCTTTATGATAAGACGGCAGGATGGAAGTGGGCACTGGGAGATGCAGACTTCAATAATGAGTACAGTAACTGGGGAGGAAAGGAGGATGACAAAAAGGACCGCAAAGAGAGCTGCACTGTAATGAAAGAAGGAGGAAGTTGGGCTGACGCACCGTGTTCGGCACGACGTCCTGCAGTCTGCTATCATGGTAACAAAGATGTTTAATTGTTTCCTTTGCAAGTTGCTTTATAACAATTTCAACACAAAGGAAATTAAATATTCATTCAAAGCAAAGAAAAAAGTATGAAATAAAAGCTTGTATAAGACATATTGGCTATAAACTCATTTTCCAGCTAATATGATCTTCATCAAAAAAATAAGATGAATAACACTAAAATGTTAACAACATTGTTACCATGTCAACAAAATGTAATAGTTACAATAACAATCAATCACTAACAACTGAAAATATATATATGTAGTATTTTCATATATGTATGACATTTGAGTACATTAATGTTTCTTTTCATGTTTTGGAAATAATAAGGTTAAAAAACTGAGTTCACTATTGTGACTCGGGTTAATGCCCCCCCCCCCCCCCCATCCAGAATAATTATCATTTTGTGGCGATTGTAGTGCAATACTTGGCTAACCATAACTTTTAAATGGTTAGTAGTATACATGATATGTTGTATAGTATTACATGTTAATCATGTTAAAGTTTGCAGTGATTGATCCACACTACGATCTGAAAATACAGAAGACGCCAAATTGATCACAAAACAACAGAATTTGAATAATGACAAAGTTTAATTCAAATGTTCAGGTGAAAGCAGATTCACACTTCTGTTTTCTCTCTCCCTCTGTATTCTCTGCCTCTCCCTTTCTCTGTCACTCCTCAATTGTTTCTTCCGTCTGCTTGTGTTTATTCTTTAAGATGAGTTTTGGATTGGAATGATAGAAATGTGTCTTTTACAATGTCCATTCATTTAATAATAATATATTGCATTGGAATTATAGTCAGTGCTTTTGTTATTAAATTGAGTATATGGGCTTTATACCAATATCTTCTAGTCAGAAAAAACTGCAGAGACTTCAAAGGTGACTCCACTGAAAATGTATCTTTGGCACAATGTCAACCCACATTCCAACCTATTAATATGTGTTCATTCCTTATTTCTTAGGTCCTTCAAAGTACATTTTAGTGGAAACCCCAAAGACTTGGGACGAGGCGAGAACATACTGTAGGTCCAGGTACACGGACCTCGTTAGTGTGAGGAACCAGTCTGAGAACAATCAAATCAAATCACTGCTGACAAAGAAGAAGACCTGGTTGGGTCTCCACAGAAAGATCTGGGCTTACTGGTCCGACCAGACCCCCAACACCTTCACTAACTGGAAAGGGAATTATCCCGAGAGTACTGACAAAAAGGATGCTTGTGTCTTGGTCCACACAAATACAGGAATGTGGTCAAATGATGCCTGTAAAAAGAAAAACTATTTCATCTGTCAAAAGGTTTATTCACATCAGCAGCAAACGTTCAAGTTAAAGTTCCAGTCCAAAGCCGACCTGAAAGATCCGGCCATCCAGCAGCAGCTTTTAGAGCAGGTACAGTAAGCGAGACGTTAACGGGTTTGTTGGAGTTTCAACTTCCCCAGAGATGCAAAAGTAGCTTAACTCTCTTAAAGGAGCATTCAGACTAACTCCTCCACAGTGGATGTGCTCATCCTGAATAGGGTTTTTTCTTAAGTAAGCTAACCCCACAAAATAACAAAGTAAGATTATGTGGTTCTCCTTAGTTTGGAAGTAAGCTTGGATACTAGTGTTAGTTTTGTTAAATAACCTTCTCTGCTTCCCTCAGACTAAAAAAAGAAAACATCAGTTCACATTCAACATGTTATTTCTCTGCAGCTGCATGCTAAACTGGAGAAACATGGGCTATCTGACTTTAAACTACGCTGGACTCAGAAGGATGGGCAGACCTTTCACAAGGAACAAAAGATGAAGAAAGGTACCTTTTGTATTGTTCTCAATAGGTGAGATTATCTTTTATGGGTTGGTTACATTCATTGCACGTTTGAAGCATTAGTTGAACATTTAGGGAAATACGATAATTTGCAGTAAAGATACAAGAGTGATATTGATCTTATCTAAATGTTCACATAAATATAAATACTAGTTTACACTAAATTCTCAAAACCAATCCTTTAAACCACATGTATGCCTTTCATGTTCTTCCTCTTTAGGGCCGGTTTGGGGAGTGGTCATTGGGCAGACGACATCGTGGATTTAACGGCAACGCAATCTTTCAGTTACTAATTCAGTTTCATTTCATTTCATGCTTTCTACACCATGAGTGATAGAATGGCTTTGTGGGTAAATATGTTTGGTTGCATGATGTCTATCAAAAGTTTATCATATTTGAGTTGTTTGGGTTTGTTTTTGTTGCATTACTTGCAATCCATTGCAAATATAACTTAATTTCTAGATTTGCTGTGAAAAACACTGATTTCTTCATTTGACTTCAGATTATGTAGGAGGTTTGAAATAAGTTTTAAATATATGAATATTTTCTGTTTGTCTTTTTTATTTTCTCTCATATTACAACTACTGCTTTGTTAAAACTTACAAACGATATTTTCGGTGCAACAAATTATATTAAATTAACAGTCGTAATATCAATTGATTCGACCAATGCTTTTTAATCGGTTGACCACCGTCTTTTAGATGAATTATATTCTGTTGTTCTTTCATGTTTTGCTTTACTTTGGTTTAATTTACATCTTCATGACAAAAAAAATGTATCTCATACAAGGAAACAATTGATACACTTGTACAACAATGTGGAGTTCTCCAAGGCTCAACTCTACTCAATTAAACTAAATCATATACTATGATTTTTTTTATCCTTCCCATAGCATTACATCCAAATCTAAAGACTATTACTGTGTTAATATCATGCTTAATGCTACACCATTGCAAAATGTTGAACATACCAAATACGAAATGCCATGTTCACTATATATTGAAAAAAATAAATCATGGTATTGGTGTTGGAAACGTGACGGTACTTCTCAAAGGGTTATTACTCACCTTGAATTGCCATTTGTTTTTTTGCTGTGTCCATTAAAACCAATAAACTTTGAACTTTACTGATTTCATGTTTCTTGTGTGATTCTGTGAATGAGTGGCATTACTATAGAGCGTATTCACTCACGTGACCACAACAACCTTTGGCGGCCATGTTGGGGTCCATGCACGCCATTGTTTTGCTTTTTTTTATGCCGCTCTTCTTTAGAAATGACCATCATATCCTGAAGGAGACACAATTTCAGTTCAAAACGGTGTGCCTTGTGATTATGGTACTGTGCCTCACTGTTGGATGTGGGACTAATGATTCAGAATATGGGTTTATCAGCTCAACAAGACAGGCTATGACTTCAACTTATCATGCATCTACTTCGGCTTCACTCGGCGTATGAGCGTTAGGACTGTTCTCATGTGTTTCTGTTGACACATCGGGTTGTGGGCACGTTTCCATTGACACACTCTCGTCAATAATCTCTTTTTGCTTTTTCGCCGAGCGAAAATCAATGTCTTTCACTTGCGCAAAAGGAACTGTGGATGGAAACTTGGGAGGAAGCCATGAACATGGCAACTCCTCGGCGATGTCTGCCTTTACTCTGTGATTCATTTCAAGGTAAAATAAAACACTGGCTCCATGGGAACAGCATCAGCACGGCCAGCCAAACAGTCACTGCTGGTCCTGAAGGAGCTGGAAGCGGCTTCATCCAGACACTCGTCCTGGAGGCGGAGCTGTGCGACTACGGATCATATATGAACCCAGACACGGGGCGCTTGATGTTCCGACATTTGTGGTATTTCCACCGCAAGTATAACGCAGAAATAGTTGTTAATGTCCCATGGTCGATAGCGGAAATGAAAACTGTTTTACAGGAATGTGACCGGGCTATGTGCTGGTAACTAGGGGTAACTAGCGAATTAACCACATAAAGTGTTGAGCGAGTAAAATCAGGTAAAAAAGCGTTGCGAATATTCAATTCCAACCGCTGAAATCTTTCTTTGGTAATGCAGAAGGACATGAGGTTGCTGGGCTCTCGCATAATCAAACAGAGGACACGATAGGACAACTTCTTCTGACATTTAATAAGTGGACCCCAAGATGGCGCGATTGAGATGCTGACGTCACGTGAATACGCTCTATTAATAATCAGTTTGAATAATTGCCAATTCCTTTTGGGTTGTTTTTGGGCCTTTAAAATTTGAAGGGCAAATCCCCGGGTAAGGGAAGGGAAACCCTTTTTTTCATTTCCTGGTTTAAAAAAAAAAGGGAAAAATGATTTTAGGGCCATTTTTAAGGGTTAAATAAAGTTTAAATAACAATGGTTTTTGGTTAGGGTTTTTAAAAAAATAAAAATAAATTTTAAAAAAACCCGGGTTTTGTAACGGGGTTTCCCGCCCAAGCGGGGGGAAAACCCTCCCCTTTGGAACCTGGGGGGGCTCAAAAGAAGGGGGAATTTTTCCCCCACCTTTCCCGGGAAAGATTAAAAAAAATTTTTTTTTTTTGGGGTTTTAAAAAAAAATTTTTAAAAAAAATTTTAAAAAATTTTTTTAATGTTTAAATTAAAATTAATTTTAAAAAAAAAAATTTTAAAACTCGGAAAGTTATTTAAAACCCTTTTTATTTTCTGGGGTGGTTACCCTTTTAAACCCTTTTTAAATCCTGGTTTTTTTTTTTAAAAAAGGTTTTTAAATTTTTTCCCTTAAAAAAATTTTTTTATTTTTAAATTTTAAATTTAAAAAAAAAAATTTTGGAGAAAAAACAAGAACTTTTTTTTTTTTGGGGAGTAAACCCATTCCCAATATTTTTTTATAATTTTTTTTTTTTTTTTTAAAATTTTCCCCTTTTAAATTTGTAAAAAAATTTTTTTTTTTAAGATTTAAAGCCCTTAAAAGGGTTATAATTTGGAAAATTTTGGCCCTTTTTTGTTTTAAAAAATTTTTTTTTTAAAGAAAAGGAAAAAATTTTTTTAAAAGAAAAGGGAAAAAAAGGGTTTTCCACCCCGGGGGTTTTTTTTTGTGCCCCCCATTTCGGGTATTTTAAAGTTTTTAAAATTTGGGTGTTTTTTTTTTTTGGTTTTTAAATTTTTTAAAAAAAATTTTTTAAGAAACTTTTTAAAATTTAGGGGAAAAATTTTAAGGGGGTGGGCTGGAATAAAAATTTGATTGAGCCTAAAAACAAATGGCGGGGAAAGGGGTTTAAAGGGTTGATAAAAATGGATTTTTAATAGGAAAAAAGGGAACCCAATTCAATAATAATAGGTTGTTTTTTTTTAAAAAAAAAGGGGGGCCCAAAATTTTAAAAGGGGGAAAAGGCCCTATTTGGGGCCGGGAAAAAATTTCCCCCTTTCCATTTGGAATTTTAAGGACCAAAGTTGGGAAATTTAAAAAATTTTCCTAAACCCAAAAAAGGTTTTTCGGGGGGAAAAAAATTGTTCGGGAAAAAAATTTTAAAAAATTTTCGTTTTTAAAATTTTTGAAAGGTTTTGGGTTTTGGGGAAATTTTCCCAAAAAAGGAAAACCCCCCCCTTTTTGCCCCTTTTTTTAAAACCCTTTTCCCTGCCCAAAGGTTTTCCTTCCCCCCCCCCAAAAATTTTCCCTTTTTTCCCCCCGGTTTTGAAACCCAAAAACCAAGCGGGTTTTTTAAAACAAAAAATAAAAAAATTTCCCCCGGGTTTTTTTTAAAAATTTCAAAAAAAAAAAAAAAAAAAATTTTTTTCGATAATTAAAAAGGGGGAAAAAAAAAATTTTTAAAAATAGTGGGGAAATTTTCCCGGGGTTTTTGGGGGGCCTTTTTTTTCCCTTTTCCGGGCGGGGAAAAACCCCCATTTAAAAACTGGTTTTTCCCAAACATGTTGGAAAGGGGTTACTCAAACCAAAAAATGGGGGGAAAAAATAAAAATATTTTTATAAATAAATTTCCCAAAAGATTCCCCTTTTATGCCCCTCAAAAATTGTTTTGGGTACCCTTTTTGGGATTTTTGTGGGTTTTTTTCCCTTTCCCCCGGGGGCCCCTTTTTCTGCCCCGGGGAAAGGGAAATGTTTAAAAGGGAAAATTCTTTTTTTTAAAACATTTTGGGTTTTTTTTCTTTCATTGGTTTTTTTTAAAACCCCCAAAAAGGGGGTTTTAAAAACATTTTATCGGGCGGGCCCCATTTTGGAAACTTTTTTCTTTGTTTAGGTCGGGGAAAAAATCCCAATTTAAATTTTTTCCATTTTTAAAGGGGGGGAAAAAAATTAAAAAAAAAAAAAGGGGAAAAAAAAAAAGGGGCCCTGGTAAAAATCAAATTTAATTTTTTTTTGGGAAAAATTGATTTTATAGGGTTTTTTCCTTTTTTTTTTTTTAATTTCCCAAAATTTAATTGTTTTGGTTTAAAAATTAAAAAAATTTTTCTTTTTAAATTTGTCATTTTTTGAAATTTAAAAAAAAATTCATTTTTTATTTTTTTAAAAACTTTTTTGTTTTTTTGGGTTTTTTTTTTTTTAAACAAAAAAAGGGAAAACAAAATTTTTTTTAAAAAGGGGATTTGTTTTTAAAGGGAAAAAATTTGTTAGTTTTACAAAAAAAAAATTTTTAAAATTTTTTTAAATTTAAAAATTTTGGGATTTTAAAAAGAAAAAAAAGTGAAAAACCCTTTTAAAAGGGGGCAAAATTTTTGGGGCCAAGGGTTTTTGGGGTTTGTTTTCCCTGATTTGGGAAAGAACCAAAAACCCGGTTCTTTGGGGGTTTTTAAATTTTTCACCTTTAGGTTTAAAAAGGGTTTTTCCAAAAGGGGTTTTTTTAAATCCTTTTTAAATCCCCAAAATTTTAAAAAAAGGGATAGCTTGTTTTTTAAAAAAAGGGGGCCCTGAATTTAAAACCCCCATCATATTACAAATTTTAATTTTTGCTTTTAAAAAATTTTAATTAAAATTCAAAGTTTATAATTTCATTTTATCATTATTTAAATATTTCCCCTTTTTTAAAAAATTTCAAGAAATTTTCCCCCCAAAAATTTTCAAAATTTAAATTTTTAAATCAAAAATTTTTTTTTTTGTATTTTTTTTTTTTTTTTTGGGTTTTATTTTTGGAAAAAAAAATTTTTTTTTTAAACAAAATTTTTTTTAAAAAATTTTATAAAATTCCCCTTTTTTTTTTCTTTTTTTTTTAAAAAAATTTGATTTAAAATTGTTTTGGGTTATTTTTTTCTAAATTGGCAAATGATTTAAAATTAAAAAAAAATTTTCCTTTTTTTTTTTAAAAAAAGGGTTTTAAAAATTTTTATAAAAATGAGAAAATCAGTTTTTAAAATTTTTTTTAAAAACCGCAAAAAAACCCAAAAAAAAAGGGGTTGGGTCCTCCCAAAACAAAATTTAAAAACCCCCCAAATTTGGCGAGAAATCAAAATCGGTAAAATTTTGTAAACCAGTTGTTTAAATTCCTTAAAAAAAATTTTTTGGGTTTTCAAAAAAGAAAGTTGGGGGTTTTCCGAAACCCCAAAAAGAGGGGAAAAAAATTTTGGGAAGAACGGGGAACCCCAAAAGTTTTTCAAAAAAAATTTTTAAATCCAAAAAAAACCCAAATCAAAAAATTTTTAAAATTAGCCCCCCAAAGGGTTGGGGTTTTTTTGGGGAGGAAGGTTTTTTTAATTTTTTTTTAAACCCCAAAAGAAAAATTTTACCCCGGGGTTTTTAAATCCCCCCCTGGGTTTTTTAAATTTTTAAAACCCCAAAAAAAGGGGAAATTAAAGGCCCGGGGGAAAAAAACTTTTTTTTTTTTTTTTTAAAAAAAAAAAAATTTGTTTAAAATTTTTTTTTTGGGGGGTTTAAAAAAAAAAATTTTTTAAATTGGGGACGGGGTTTTAAAAACCTTTTTTAAAAAAAAAAAAAGGGAAAATTTTTTTTCCCGGGGGGGCCAAAAATAATTTTGGGGAAACCCAAGTTTTGGAAAATTTAAAACCCCAAAAACCCCAAAAAGGGGGGTTTCCATTAAAAATTTAAAATTTTTGGGGTTTTAACTTTTAATTTTAATTTTTTTGGTTTCAAAAATTTTTAAAAAAAAATTCCCCACTTTCTTTCCTTTTTTAGAAGGGGGTTTTTTTTTATTTAAAAAATTTGGGAAGGGAGGGTTTTTTTTTAAATTTAAATTTCCCTTTTTTTGGAAAAATGAAAAAATTCTTTTTTTTTTAACCGGGAAAAAAATTTCCTTTTTTCCCTTTTTTTTTAAGAAATTTTTATTTTTCGCATGTATTTTGTAAAAAGGAGAAAATTTAAAATCTTTTTTTAAACCCTTTCCAAAAAATTTTTTAACCCTTTTTAAATTTATTTTAAACAATATTCAAAATTTTAAAAATTTTTTTTTTAAGGAAACTTTTTAAAATAAAAATTTTTTTAAAATTTTAAATTTTAAATAAATTTTAAAACAAAAAAAAAAAAAATTTTTTAAAAAAAACCTTTTTTTTGTTTTTTTTAAAAAATAGCAAAGGGGGAAAAAAATCTTTCCCCCCCCTTTTTTTTAAAAAAATTTGGGGAAAATTTTTTAAAAATTTCGGGAAAATTAATATCTCGAAAGGGCCCTTGGGGGCACAGCCCAAAACAATTCTTTTTTTTTTTCCGGTTGGGATGTGAAAAAAGAAAAACTTTCAAATAGGTTTTTTTTTTGGTTGGGAAATTTGGCTCGATTCAAAATCTGCTCTCCATCCTACCTCCTAAATTAGTAAAATATTTGGGGTTTTCATTACAAATATTTTCTCTAATTTCATTAAAATTCAATTGTTATTATTTAAACTTTTAGAACCGCAGATGACAAATAATTTTTAAACCCCAAAATAACCTTTTTTTGATGCTAAAAAATTTTTTTTTTAAAAGGTTTTGTTTTCCCCTTTCCGCTTTTTTTGATTTAAAAATCCGTACAACCAGTCTTTCTAAAAGGGGGTTTAAAGGGGGGTTAAAACTGCCCCCGGTTTGGAAGGGGCAAGAAAGGGTGTAATTTTCAATTCGGGGCCCTCCCCCGGGGTTCCGTTCTTCATGATATTTTTCCCCAAAAATCCCTTGGTCCCAATTATTCGCGGGAACCTCCGCCAGGGGTTGGGGAAAATTTCGGCCTTCTCCTAAAATTTAACCAGGTTTTCCGAAAGTCTTCATGCCCCCCGACCACTTTAAATTTTGGACCCGCCCGGCGGGTGGCGCTTTCCCCCGGCTTTTTACAATTGCTTTTCTGCATTTGAGAGCCAAAAAATTCGGTTCCCCGGGACCCGCTTGGCCTGGCCACCCGATTCCCCATAAATTTTTGGGGGTGTTCCGAGCGGCTGGCGCAATTTTCCCCGGGGGCCGGAAATTACACCCCGGGAACTTTACCCCCCCGGGCTCCTTACCCCCGGGCAGTTAACAGGATTTCCCGCCCGCTCGGGGAGGCCAACTCTAGCTTTTGGCTTCGTACACCGTCCTCCCCATTAGACCCCCTCCCCGAAAAAAACCATTGTTCTTACGTTTCTTGGGGGGCGGGGGAAACTTCGAAACCCCTGAAAGGGGGGGGAAAGGGCTCTGTTTTGACTAACCAATTTCCGGAAAGTAAAATCGTTCAGGACGCTGGGAAAAGTTAAAGTTACTTTAGTCCCCTACCGAAAGGGGCTACAAGATAAGCCTTTTTGAACTCGAATACCCGGACCTGCATCTACCACCTTAAAACCCCCCCTTTTTCCCCTGAATTCTCATTTTTCCCCCAAAAAGTTTTTTTAAATTAGGGAGCCAGGGATTAAACCTTAAAATTGAAACCCCTGGGGCAAAGGAAAGGGGAAAAAGAAGAATTAATTGTGGCTGTTGGTTTTGAAACCAAGTTCCGAGATTTTGGATGTGCGTTCAAAACCTGGGGCCCTTTGGGGAATTCGGGCCTTCTTTTCACCCCTGCTGAAGTTTTTTTCACATTCGGTGAGTCCCTTTTTTTTTGGAAACCCTGTAATATTTCGGGCACAATAAAAACTATGTTTTAAATTAACTAAATCTCCTTTCGGGTTTCTGAGGGCTCACTTTTTCCCAAAAAAGGGTATTTAATTTAAATTTGATTTTTCACCTGTGTTTCCAGCGATGGAAAACTGACAAATGGTGCTGTAAAAATTACGGGAATTAATTTTATGAAAAATGGGTTTCACTTCAGATCCGGGGAGGGCAGTCTAAAGCTTAAATTTCCCGTTTGCTCCAAAGGGTTTAATTAAAAGGGTTTGGTAATTGGGGCAAAAAAGTCCTTTTAAAAGTTTTTTGGTAACGTTAAATTTTAAATTGAACAAAACCGTAAAAAAATTCCTAAAGCAAGAAAAAATTTTATGTTTTTTTAATAAAAAAAAATTTGGCTCGTATCCTGGGGCGGTCAAGGATTAATGGAAAAAAAGAGTTTAAAATAATTTAAAATTTAATTAAAACTTTTTGCGTTTGGACCCATCCAAGTGGTCCGGGGAAGATTTTTTTAATTTAAATTTTTTTTGGGGGAAAAGGGCCATTTTCAAAAATTACTGGAACCATTTTCTGAATTTGGCTAAGAAAGTCCCTGGTGGTTTCTCCAAAAAAAAACAGAAAAAGAAAAGAAATTAAAAAAGGGTTTTGGGGCGAATTATAAAAAGCCTCAAAACTCCTATAAGGGTGTTTTTAAAAACCCATTTAAATAATAAATTAAAAAGAAAAACCAAGTTTTAAATAAACCTTAAAAAAAACAAAAAACCCCTAAATAAAAAAAACCCCTTAAAATTGTGCTGTGTCACTGGGGGGCGGTTAAGTGGTTTTTTTTAGAGAGACGTTTAAATTTTTTCATTCATTTTTTTTAACCAATTTTAAAATTTATTTTGGAAAAAGTGCCAAAGTTTTTGGCGGATTGGCCCCTTCCATCCCTGGTAGGAATAAACAGGTAAAAATGCTTTTTTTAATTAAAATATTTTAGGGAAAAAAGCAAGCGCACAAATCCCCAAAGGTTAATTGAAAAAAAAATTTTCCAAAGCCAAATTTTGGCCCCCTAAATTTTGAAACCCATTTTGGGTTTCGGGGGGTTTCCTAAAAAACAAAAAAAACAGAAAAACAAGAAAACCCCCAAACTAACAAAAGGGGTTTATGGCAGAAGCTTACCACAGAAAACCTGACAAAACACCCAAAAATGATAGTGGGGTTAAATCCAAAACAGTTTATAAGGGGAAAACAAGGAAAAGGGGGGGCAGTAGACCCAAACTACAGTTATAAATCCCATTAAAAGAAATTTTAAACCCAATATGGGGGGCCCCGTGTTGGTGCCCCCCGGCGGTGGTTTAAAGTTGCCCGCCGGTTTCCTTTAGCCCAAAAAGGTTTACTTTCAAAAGGCAGTTCAGTGGTTTTAGCGGTTGGTCTTCCACCCCCCCGGGCCCTTTTGGGGGGGTTGGGAACCCAAATACGCCGGGGAAAGGTTGTCCTGTTGGGGGGGTTGAAACCCAAAAACAAAAAATCCCAGGAATTTTTGTCACTTTGGGTCCACTGGCCCGTAAGAGGGGGTTTTTCCATTTTTTGTTTTTTTTTGGGAAAGGAAATAATCCGTTTCCCAGGAAGGAACCAAAAAAAAAAGAATTAAATTTTAAGGAAAAAAAAAATTCACTTAACCAACAAACCCAAAAGTTTGGCACCCCGGGGAAGTAGAAACCACTTAGTTAGAAAAAGGGGTAAGGCTGGGCCTTTTAAAAGTAAACAAAATAAAAAAAGTCACAAAAACAAAGAAACCCAAAAAGACGGGGCAGACAAAAAATTCCCAGTTCTATGGCCCAAACTAAATATTTTGGCCGATCTAAATAAACCACCCCCTTAAAAAACCAAAAAATTTTTTTTCAGGGACCGAAAAGGGTTGGGGGTGGGTTGGAAAGGGGCAGAAGGCCAATTTTTTGGGGTTTGAGGGGGAGAGCCGGCAGGAGGTAGAGTACCAAAAGAATGCCCAGTTTTTGGTTGGACTAATTCAGGGAGGGATTAAAGACCCCAAAAATTGGATAGGGCACCTTGGGGAAGGGAAAGGAAAAGGGGGCCAGTTTGGGCCGAACCCAAAAATAAGATGTTCCGGTTTTAAGAGGGAAAACCAGGAAGTAGGCACTTTAGGCGAGGAAAGTAAAGCGGAAAATTTAAAAACGTGGAAAAAAAAAAATGTAAACCCGAAATGCTGGGTTCAGCACGGAAAAAAATTCCGAAAAGTTTGGGCCCCCTCGTTTAAACCGTGAAAAAATGAACCCAACCAAAAATACCCCAAAACGGGGATTTATTTCCATTTTCGGGTCCACCGGATGTAACCCAAGGCGGGAACCACCTCCCATTTCTGGAATTGGGGGGGAATCCTTGGCAGGACGGAGACCCTAGGAAAAAGGATATTTTGGCGGGAAAGGCGTTTCCCCAAAAGGGAAAATTGAAATACCCCCCGGGGGTAAGGGGGGAGCGAACCATCTTACGAAAAAGGACTCAACATGCTTCACGTTAGTTGGGGCACGTGAAACTAGAGAATGCTAGAAAAAACACTTTTTGGGGGGCCCGGGAGGAAAGGGAAAAAAAAAGAAAATAAAGCCCCAGTTTTCCACAAGCCGGGGGGAACAAATTGGTAAACCCAAAATGACTGAAATTCCCCCCCTATTTAAACGGAAAAAACAATTAATAAGTTTAATTTCAATTTCAATGATTTGCCAGCTTTAGAATGGGAAACCACCCCATTATATGAATACCTTTACCAAAATAGCAGCCTTTGATTTGACCAAAAAGGGTTTGTCAAAGGGGTCCGCCGTGTAGGACGGAGAGGGGAAGACCACCCCCAAAAATCCTGAGGTTTGGGGAAGAGGGCCTTGGCAAGAAGCCAAGACACCTTTCGGAGAAGGGCCGAGAGGGGCCCCCAAAAAGGGGGCCTATGGAGGATGACCAAAATGACCCCGGAAACCACCCCTAAAAAATTTGCCAACCCTCCCGGGGGTAAAGAAAAAAGAAAAGGGAAAAATTTAGGCCGAACCAAAAACCGCTTTCCTCAGGTATAACCCACGTGAAACCGGGAGAGGGGTAAGAAACCTTTTAGGCGAGCCAACCTAACCCCGGGAATAGGCCCGTTCACAAAAAGGGCAGAACAAGGGTAAACCCGGGAATGCCTGGGACCTACCCGATGAATTACCATTTTTTTTACCTTGTTTCCCAAACTACAATGAATAAGCCGGCAATTACCTATGAACACCACAAGGGGTAATATAAATTTCCACCAATTAAAAAGTTAGGGACCTTTGATTTGACCTTAGTTCAAGTTTCCCCGTTTTAAAAGAGCAAGGGCAGGAGAGGAAAACTCTTCCCTTTTGATTGCGGATCTTAAAACCAGCCAATTTACACCTTTCCGAAAAATCCCATTTGGCGGCTGTTGAATTGGAATGACTTTAAAAAAAACCCCAAACCCAGTCTAAAATATGCCCCTTTTTTCCAAAAGGAAAAACCCCAGGACCATTTTTACCCAACCAAAAGTACCAAGAAAAGCCCCCTTTAAGAACGGTGGAAAAAAAAGAAATTTTTGAAACCTTTAAAGTGACCCCCCCCCAAAGCGGAATTTTGGGTTCCAAGAAATGTCCTCGGCCACCGGGGAATGTTCCACCAGTCCGGTTTTTTGCTCTGACCTTGGGGGCCGGTTTAGCCCCCGGTTTGAAAAATAAAGTGACTAAAAGGGTCATTGCCCACCAAAAACTTAAACCCACACAAAAAACAATTTAAAAAATATTTTTTTTATTTTAAAAATATATAAATTAATTTTTTTTCCACTAATTTCCCCCCATAAAGTTTTACGCGTCCATTTTTTTAATTTGCAACTGCATCCTTTAAGTTACCAAAAAAAAAACTTTTTTCCTACCCTTTAAACCTACATATGCCTCCGTTGACAAGGAAAAAGGCCCTGGGGGACCCCGGGTTCCCCCTGGTATTTTTGGGTATGCCGGGGACCAATTAAAGGATGAAGGGCCCCCGAGTTTTTTAAGGAAATTTTTTGCCCCCCCTTCCTGACTAAGGAGGTTCTTTTAACAAAAACCCCAACCTTGGGGCGGCTGAACTGGTCACGAGGAGGCCCCATTTCCCCCCAAACAAGGGAAATGCCGCTTGGGGTTTAAGAGAGCACGGGGGGAAAGCACACCGTCTGCGGGGCAAACGCTTTCTCCAAAGAAATTTCCAACAAAACCCTGCCCCGCAGGGCATCCCCCCGCCCCCCCCGGGTTGAAATATGGCAAAATTTAGTAGTAGAGGGGGGCCGGCAAAAACCGCATTTCCCTCGGGGAGCCCCTGCCATGAACCATTCCCAGAGATAAAAATAACTCTTTTATTTTCCCCTTGCTCCGGGGACCAACCCCCAACGCACGCGACTAAACGCCGCGCACAAAAAGCTTTAAAATGCCAAGCCTTAAGGGCAAAGGGCGGCCAAAAGGGGTTCATTCACGGGCCCCCCTAAAAGGAAAATCCTAAAAATTTAAAAACCCTTACCCAAGTCTTCCCTGAACGTACTAATTTGCATAGATCCCCCGTTTGGAATATTTTTAAATTTTTTTAAGCCCCACCCTAGGTGAGAATCCAACGGGAAGTTTAATATGGAGGGTTGGATCAAACGGGATTAGAGCTTTAATTCACCATCTTAAATAAAATAGACAGGAGCCAGATGATGGAAAATTTCTTTTTGATTGAGGTTAAAATAAACCAAAACCAAGTTATAAAATCCTGTTTTTTTCTTAAATAATTAACCACTTAAAAAAACCCCAGGGGTAAAATTATTTTTAATTTAACATTTAGGAAAAACCAAAAGGCCCACGCTTTTTTTTAAATTTTAAATTTTCTACCCAAAATTTATATTTTTAAATTTTTGTTGTACACAACCCAAAAATCGTTTTATTATTTTTTAAACAACAAAAAAATTTTTTGACCAACAACATTACAGAAAAAAATTTTAAGGGCGGGGGAAAAAAGTAAATTTTAAAAAAAGTCCTTTTCCACGGGGCGACTCCCTCCCACTTAGGGTCCACTTGCGTGTTGAAGAGGCCAAGCTCGGTTCTGCAGAAGGGGTTTCATGATTTCAGCCAGTCTAAAAGGCTTAGTTGTTGCGGGGCCTTGGGGACACGTGGTAGGGCTTTATGAAAGGCCGGGATAATGGGCCTAGATCGATTTCAATAATTCAAACTTTTTTACCAACAAAAAACTAAATAACATTATTTTCTGTATAAATATTTTTTAATAAAATATTTTTTCCCAAAACTTTAAAAAATCCCTCCACTTGTAACCTTCCCCAGGGGGTAAATCTTTAAACTATAGTCCCCGCCCCGGGGAACCTTTTTTCCACTAGTAATCTTGGATACAACTATCAGGTTTTTTGGTAAAACCAAAACACTTTAACAAAGTTTTTTCCGGGAAAAGGAATAACACTACCCAAATTTTTTTTAATTGGATATTCTTCGCTTATGCTCCTTAAGGATTAAATTTTGAAAAATTTTCTTGGTTTTTTAATTGGTCAATTTTAAAAATCATTTTAAACCAGGGCCCCTTCCCGTACTTTTGGAAACTGTTTTACGGGTTGTTTGGCCGGGTCGAAACTTCGGGGAAAGTCTGCTCAACCCCAACCTTGTTTTTTGTTTTCACCTTTCACGAAAAAGTTTAAAAAAAAACGGAAAAAGGGGGACAAAGGTAACGGATTAAAGGTTTGGATGTTTTGCAAAGCAAACGGGGGATTTCCAGGGGGAATGACCCTTTTTTTTTTCATCGCGAGTTTTTTTGTTCCTCACCAACTAAGAAGCTTTTTGAAAAATTTTTTTTTTAAGTTTGGCCAAAAACCCCTTTTCCGGTCCCGTCCAAAGGAAGGAAAAAAGAAAACCTTAACAAACAAGCCTATGCAATTTTGGACAGGAGAAAGCTTTTTCTGTAAAAAAAAAAGGAAAAAGTGAGTACCACTAAAGAAGCACGCGTTTGTGCCACTCTCCACGGGGAATTAAAAATTTTTTCGGAACAATTTTCGGGGTTTAAATTTACTAATGAATTTTTAACAAGGGATTTCCTTTTGGGGAATAGAGTAAAAAAATGAGGAAGAAAAACTTTTGTCCAACGACTCTGTGAAGGCAAAAATCCACTTGTCAAATGTTGGCCTGGCCGCCAAGTTATGGAGAATTCCGCCTTGCAGCCGTGAAAAAAAAGTGACAAGCTCTGCTGATTTTGGGGGCCTTGGGGCTCCCTTTGGGGGGCATGAGAGGGCAAGGGGTCAGGGGAGATAGTTCTTGTCAAATTTGTTTACCCCAAAAAGGCTAAAATGAGACACTTTTTTCTGGAACTTAAACTGGATTTTTTGGTAACAAATTTTTGGTTAGGAAAAATTTAAAATCACCATGCAAATAAAATTTAATGAACAGGGCCATTCAGTTAACGGAGAGAGGGGAAAATTTGGGGAATTTGTTTTATATGAATTATTAGCTAAAATCAAATATGAAATATTTGGTAAAAATTCAAAACTGCTCTTTTTTTTCCTTAGAGTTTCAAACCTTTCAATTTTTTTTAAATAAATACAGTGTTAAGGTTTTTGGTTTTTCATTACATTTAAAAAAAGGATTTTAAAAACCAAATTTTTTTGTTCCCACATTTATTTGGAAATTTTATTCTCCGGGCTAGAGGTTTTGGGCCCTTTTTCTTCCACCCCCCCCGATGTTATTTATTTTTTCCCCAACCCCAAAAAAAGGGTATTTTTGCCCCCCTCGTTTTTTTTATTAACCAAAATTACCGGGGAAAAATAGTAAATGGTCCAGTTTTAAACAAAATAAAAAACAAAAACCAGTCCTTTTCAAAGTTTCGCTGATACATTAGATTTTTAAAAATGGAGAAAGAGAGAGAGAGAGAATTCATATTCGCTAAACAGGAGCAGTCTGGATTTTCGGGCCGACTAAAAAAATAAAAGGCCCTTTTGGGTAGAGAGGTGGGAAAGGGGTTGGGGATGCCGGGGCCCTTATTTAGCCCAGTTTTGGTTTGATTTACAACAGAGAAAAATGGTCGGGGGATCGGTCCGTATAAACGGGGGGGGATTGGTGGCAGTGACCCTTGCCAAAGAATTTTTGGAAAAAATTCTCTTTACAAAAAAAATGTGAACCTGTCCAAAAGACTAAAAAAATCAGTTATTGATGAATCCAAACCCGAATTTTTTTTGGGGATTTTTTGTTTTCCCCTGAAAATGCTGGAGTCCGTCCCCCTGTTGCGGATGTTTGGGATCAAAAAGACTCCAACAAAATTTTGAAAAGGGGAAAAAATTACATTTTATAATTGAAAAGGGGATATATACAATTCAGTTTATGAACATACACTTAAGTGATTCAATATTTATGAAACAACTATTCATAGAATTTTTTTTTTTATTGGTGCTAATTTTAAATATATCATTTTAAATCTCACGTGCCCCCTGGAGTGGCTTCACGTACCCCTATTTGAGAATCACTTTATACTGGTTGCTTTCGTGCCTTTGGGTCGTTAAATTCTTCATGCCCGGGTTTAAAGTCTCGCTCAATTTCCCTATACCTTGATTTGTATTTGTTTGCATCCTGTAGTCTAAAATAAACATCAAATCATTAAAATATTTTGCATAGTTACCTTGGAGATGGAGAGGAAGAAGGGACTAAAGGTAACTGAATACTAACTAAAGGTTTGAGATGTGTTGAAACAAAGCGGGAAAACAAGAGCTGGAGCTTTCTCAGGTAGGCCGAATGATCTTCTTTCTTCTATAATGTTTTCTATCTTCTTTGAGTTTTATTTGCTTCCCTCACAATGCAATTATTAGATATGTCATATGTATGAATAATTTTGTTCTTAAGTTTAAGGTCCGTACAATGTCACCCTTTCGTCCGAAATGTGCCTCATCACTAATCCTATTTGTTTTTATTAGAGATTTAAAAGCGCAACATTAACAAACAAGATCATGATGCAATGTTGTTTGACATTTTTTGTTTGTCTTTATTTTTGTCCATTTTAAGCAAAATAGAAAGAAAAGAGAAAGAGCAAAAAGCGACATGTGTGTATTTCCACGATGAAGAAGACACTGCTGTTTGTGCTCACTCTCTCAGGTCAGAGGAATTATTGTGAAATGATTTTGTAGCAGAAACACATATTGCAGTGGTGATAATTATCTACATGTATTATTAACAATGGTTGTGTTGCTGCATGTTTGTTAATAAGTCTAAAATAAATGAGTGTAAATGAAAAACAGTCCTTTGTCCATGCTGGGGCTGACTGCTCCGTCGACCAGCGTCATGAGAGTACCACTATGTCAAGATGTTGAAGACCTGGACAAAACTCAGAGTTACTGCAGAGAGAAGTTCACTGACCTTGCAGCTGTAGAAAAATCAAAGTGACAACGACAACCTTGATCCTGCTGTGAGTGTGTTTGCAGGGCCTTGGGACTCGCATGGATAGGGGCTTTATGATCTACGAGTGGCAGGATGGAAGTGGGCACTAGGAGATGAAGACTTCAATAATGAGTACAGTAACTGAAGCCGAAGAAATGAGCCTAACAATAAGAACAGCGATGAGAGGCTGCGCTTTTATGTTCATAGAAGGAAGTTGGGCTGGTTTTCAACGTGTACGTGCTTTAACGTCTACGATCCTGCAGTCTGCTATTATGGTAACAAAAGATGTTTAATTAGTTCCATTGCGAGTTTAACTTTCTAACAATATCAACATTGAAACTGACTATGCTTTCGGAAAATATCCTCAGTTTCGTAGCTTATCCAGGAAATCTTCATCAACATTACTTGATGTTCTTCATTATTACACTAATAGAACTCAGTACCTTCGGACTTGTAATTATATGTAAGTTTGGAAATGATAAGGTGAAAAACTAGGAGTTCACTAGTTATTGACCTCGGAATTAATACCCCCATCCAACATTATTATAATTTTATGGCGATTGTAGTGCAATACTTGGCTAACCATAACTTGTAAATGGTTAGTAGTATAACAGATATGTTGTATAGCATTTCATGTTTATCAGGTTAAAGTTTGCAGTGAATGATCCACACTACGATCTACAGAGAAAGGCACAGAGGCATGGAATTGATCACAAAACAACTGAAATTTAATGTGGACAATGTTTAATTAAAATGTTCAGGTCAAAGTAGATTCACAATTCTGTTTTTTCTCTCTCCCTCTGTATTCACTGCCTCTCCCAATCTGTCACTCCTCAATTGTTTCTTCCGTCAGCTTGTGTTTATTTTTTTCGTTGAGTTTTGAATTTTAATTATAGAAATGTGTCTTTTACAATAATGTCTATACATTTAATAATAATATATTGCATTAAAATTATAGTCGGTGCTTTTGTTATTAAATTGAGTGTATGGGCTTTATACCAATATCTTTTAGTCAGAAAAAACTGCAGATACTTCAAAGTTGACTCCACTGAAAATGTATCTTTGGCACAATGTCAACCCACATTCCAACCTATTAATATGTGTTCATTCCTTATTTCTTTTCTTGCAGAAAAAGGTCCTTCAAAGTACATTTTAGTGGAAACCCCAAAGACTTGGGACGAGGCGAGAACATACTGTAGGTCCAGGTACATGGACCTCGTTAGTGTGAGGAACCAGTCTGAGAACAATCAAATCAAATCACTGCGGACAACGAAGACCTGGTTGGGTCTCCACAGAAAGATCTGGGCTTACTGGTCCGACCAGACCCCCAACACCTTCACGAACTGGAACAAGAATTATCCCAAGAATATTAAGAATAAGGAATCTTGTGTCATAGTGGAAACTTTAAATACAGGGTAATAGTCAAATGATGTAACATAAAAACTATTTCATCTGTCAAAGGTTTATTCATCAGCAAGCGTTCAAGTTAAAGTTTCCAGTCAAAGCGACTGAAAGATCCGGCCATCCAGCAACTTGGTTTTTTCAAACGGTACAGTCAGCGAGACGTTAACGGGTTGTGGAGTTTCAACTACAGAGATGCAAAAGTAAGCAACTCTCTCTTAAAAGGGCATTCAGACTAACTCCGCGGTGGATGTTCTTTTTCTGAAGTAAGCTAACCCCACAAAATGAGTAAAGATGATGGTATTCTTCTTGGTTTGGATGTAAGCTGTTATCATTTTAATCTTTTCTGCTTCCTTCAGACTAAAAGAAGAAAACATCAGTTCACATTCAACATGTTATTTCTCTGCAGCTGCATGCTAAACTGGAGACACATGGGCTATCTGACTTTAAACTACGCTGGACTCAGAAGGATGGGCAGACGTTTCGCAAGGAACAAAAGATGAAGAAAGAAAAAGGTACCTTTTGTATTTTTATCAATAAGGGAGATTATCTTATTAATTTTGCATGTTTGCTATTAATTTTGATAAATTGGATAAGTTAACTTTAACAACCCTAAAAAAACTTTTTGGCCCATAAAGTTTGTCAATCTGATCCTTTACCCCCCATCACCCAATTGTCCTCTGCTCTTCCATCACTTGGGGTTTGGTGGGAAAAAGGACTCAGAACACATTCATCTGCAAAAAAACCCTTTTCTCAGTCCTCATTCTACTTTCCCCCAGAGTCAAACGGGCAGGAAAGATCACTGTTTGGACAAAGTTTTAATACTGTTTGGGGGGTCAGAGCACTGTGAAAAAACACAGAAATACTTTTTTGGGTCACCATATGAACAATTAATCAGATTTTTGATATTTTTTTTTGATTGTCTTTAATGTCTTTTTATATTTATTTTTTGTATTTGTTTTTTAAAAAAGGGGTTCTAAAATTTCCCATTACAAAATATTAAATATTCTATTCTATTCTATTCTATTCTATCTTTCGTCAATTGATTTCTGTAATTGTTTAAATTTAGTTAACATTTGAAATCATAATTTCTAAAGATACAAGAGTGTGATTTTTGTAAATTTGTCAGAATTTTTATAAATTGTCAAAACTTAAAGTAATTCTGAAAGGGATTATGAGGGAAAACATTCCCCTGTGAATTAATTATTTTAATGGCAGGAATAACAACATTCAACCCTGTTGTGATCTTCTTGTTGTTTTAAATACCTGTAAAAATTTTTAATAATTTTATATCAATGTTTCAAAATGTCATTCTTGTCAAACAACGGTCTAAAAAGTATTTTACAATGGCCCCTTTGTTATTTTTATTAAAGTCACTTTCACAAAAAAATTTGTTTTCTAAGTCACTTGAATTTTTGTCAATCTAAATACTAACTAATATCTCATGAATTTAAAATTTTCCTTTTTACATTTATAAGTAAACATTCTTTTTTAATACATTAATAAAAATTTCAATATTCTCCTAATATTTTCTATTTAATATCTTTTATATGTATTAATTTAAAACATGTTAGATGTTATCAAAATAAACTTTTACAACCTAACAAAACTAACCCTTTTAAAACCAATGTATGTTTCATTTTCTTTTTTATTTTGAGTGGTCATTACAATCGGGGATTTGAAAACCAATCTTTGACTACTTAGTTTCATTTCATTTTTTTAAAGGTGATAGAATGGCTTTGGGGTAAATATGTTTGGTTGCATAATTTGTGTTCGTACATCATATTAATTGTTTTTTGTTTTTTTTGCAATTGCTCCTTTAAATATAACAAATTTTTTTTTTGAAAAAAAATTTTTTTTTGATTTGATTATGTAGGATTTGAAATAAGTTTTTTATGGGTGTTCTGTTTTTGTTTTTAATTTCTTTAACAACTTCTTTTTAAAATTAAAACAATATTTTCTGAAAAATGTATAAAAAAGGGCATAATATCAATTGATTAAAATTTTTTTTTGACCACCGTCTTTTTGATGAACTATATTCTGTTGTTCTTTCATGTTTTGTTTTATTTTGGGTTTTAAATTTTCCCTCTTCATTAAAAATTTTTAAAATTTTAAAAACAAGTAAACTTGCAAAAAGTAGAGTTTCCAAAGGGTCCCCACTCAATAAAACAACTTCTATGTTTCTGTTCGAAAAACTACTCTAAAGAATATTCTGTTTTAAATCTGCTTAATGGGGCCCTTCGAATGGGTTTTTTAAAAAAATTTTACATATTTTAAAAAGAAAATCGGTATTTTTCTTTTCATTAAAAGTTTTTAAACTGTTAAAACTTTGATCTTACAAACAATAACAATTGTTTTTGAATATGATGGGGCAGAAAAACCATATTCTTCCCAATGAGTTTATAATAATGATCTATTTTTAATTTTATTTTGGTAAAAAATATTGTCTAATTTTGCTTGTATTGAAAAAAGTTTTAGGGTTGGAAAAATTGGGAATCTAAAAAATTACCCATTTTTCATTTTTTTTAGGGCTTACTTGGTTTTTAAAACAAAAATTTAACTTTATTTTTTTTTTCCGTTATTCTGTAAATGGGGCAACATTAAAAACAGTTTAAAAAGCCAACCTTTTTCAAGTGGAAAAACTTTTATAAACATTTAAAAGGGAACAAAAGGGTACCAAAAATTTTGGGTTTTAAAGAACAAGCAAATTTTTTATTTTTTTGCATAGTTTAAGTTTTCAAATTCTTTGGTGAAAAGGACTTGTAAAAAAAAACCTGGCTTTGGTTCTTCCCCAAAAAAGAAAAAATCAGATGGGCATGGGAATTCAGGTTTTATATTTCAAAATTAGGTTTTTAAAAGTTGGGTCAAACAAAAAATTTTTCAAAAGGAAGGGGGAAATCAAGCCAAAAAAAATTTTTTGGCGAGGCCAGGGGGGCCCCGGGAAAGGGGTCCGGGGGAGCCAAAAAAGGCCTGGGGCCCGGGGGGTTGGAAAACTTTTTTAAACCCTTTGAAACAGGTTGGTTTGGGTTCCGGGTTAAAAAATTTTACCCACAAGGAAATTTTTTGGGGGCAAGGGGGGGAAATTTTTTTTTAAAATTTTTTGGTTTGGCTTGGTTTTTTGGGTTTTTTTTTTTAAAAATTTAAAAAAAAAAGGAGTTTTTTGCCCCACTTTACAAAAACATTTTTGGGGGAAGGGGGGAAAAGGCGTTTCCCTGAATCCCTGGTTTTTCTTTTTTGGGGGTTTTTTCAAAACAAAAACACGCTCGGTGAATTTTTAAAACCTTTGGGGCGTTAAAAATTGGGGGTAGGAAAGGGTTAACATATTTTTTCGGAAAATTCAAGGAGACTTGGGGTTTTGGCCTTACCCGGGACAAAGGCCTTTTTTTTTTAAAAAATGTCCCAAGGGCCAGTACACGAAAAAAACCAAAGGGGTTAAGCTTTCCCTTAAAAAATTTAATTTTGGGGAAAATTTAAAATTTAAACTGTTTTATTAAACGGAAATTCCCAAAATTTTTTATTTCCCCCCAGGATTTTTTTTGGGGTTTAACTGGGAATACCCTTTGGGGGGGGGTTTTGTTTTAAATTGAAAGGGGGGAAAACAAAGAAAAATTTTTTTTTGGGGGTTTTTTCCATTTTTTTAAAGAAAGGGAGGCGATTTTTCCCCTTTTTTTTTTCAATTTTTTTAATTTTAAATTAAAGGCTTTTAAGCAAAACGGAGGGGTCCAGTCCCGGCAAAACAGGTTTGCCCGCCAAAGACCCAAAACCCGGGCCCCCTTTTTTTTTAAAAAGCATGCGCTTTGGGCCCTTTTTTTGGACCGTTTTCGGCTTTTACCGTTGTCACTCAACACTGATTTTACGCTATGGTGGTGCTTTGACTCTGAGTGAAAAAAGGCTTGTTGATATCCTCAGGCCTGAATTCTATGAAGCATGAGAAGTTTGGGAGATTCGAGCGGTCCCGGGGTTTCCAGCAGGGGGCTGTGACAATTTGAAAAAATGCATCATGTGTATCCACGTGAAGTCTAGACCTTGTCATATAAATTACATTAATTACTTTTCATTTTTTTACCCCTTTGTTAAATTTAAAATTGTTGGGGCTTTATGTAGGGTCATTAACGTTTTAAAAAGTATCGAAAAAATTTTTTTGGGTTTTTTGGGGAAAAACTTTAATATTTTTTAAATCTTTCAAAGATTTCTCAAGACAAAGGTCTCAAGACCATACTTCCCATGTTTGGAATGAATCGGGTTTAAGCTCTAGGAGGAGTTAACTGTTTTACAACCCCTAAAAACATGAAAAAGGCCAAAAAGGCATATTTTGAGGGATTGATTGAAGCGCCCCCTAATGTTCAAATATTATGAACAAATTAAAGTAGGTTAACGGCTTTCTCGTGGACATAGGCTATTAATTTAGTGAATATAGCCAAAGTGATTTGGAAGTTAGGTGTCTTTAAATATTAGGCCACACCCCTTGGATGTTCATTGGTTCATATTATCTGAACGCAATGAGATATCAACAATCTTTTAAAGATTTTTGATTGCATTGAAACAATAATGAACCACAACAAGTCGTGTATGAATAGCAACTATCGTTTTGGAGGAGTTGAAAAGAATGTGTTTTTTACAAAATTCAAAATGGCGGGAAATGAAAGTGGGCGGAGCTTATGGTCATAATGTAATTTTTTTTAGAGCAGGTCTAAGCGGGCAAAATTTTGGGAAAGGGGCCAAAAAATAGGTTTGAACATAAAATACAATCTAGGGGGCGCTATTGAGCCATATTAGCATTTCAAAGCTTTCAAATAATATCAGGTAACTACATCTTTGACTTGAAATGTGTGTGCTAAGTTTAGTGAAGTTTCGAGCATGTTAAGTCCTTCTAAAGCCCCTTCGTTGTTTGACGCGAAGAATGGGTTGCCATGGCAACAGTGTTAGATGAAACATAAAATGCTTCGTCTTCTGGCATCATGAAAGTCTAACCTTCACGTGGAACAAATTTGATGTTGATCTGATGTACCTTCTCAGAGAAGGAAGCCAAAGAATAAACGATTTTTGTTCCCGTTGCCACTAGGTGGCGCGAAGACCATAATTAGAAATTAGCATATGGATCTCTTCAGGGTCAGTATGTCATGACATAAGAGGAATATGGAGCAGATTACATAATGTATGGCTGAGTTACAACAACGTACATTTTCATGGCGAATGGCGTTTCTTTACCGGTCCGGCAAACGCACATAGTTTAATATTTTTGAAATCTTTCAAACATTTTTCAAGACAAAGGTCTCAAGACCCTACTGGCCTAGTTTGGAATGAATCGGGTTTAATCTCTAGGAGGAGTTAACTGTTTTACAACCCCTAAAATCATGAAAAAAACAATTTTGAGATTGTAGCGCCCCCTAATGTTCAAATATTATGAACAAATTAAGCTGGGTTAAGTGTGTCCTTGTGGACATAGGCTACCAATTTGGTGAAAATAGTCAAAGTGATTTGGAAGTTAGGTGTCTTTATATATTAAGCCACACCCCTTGGATGTTCATTGGTCCATATCTTCTGAACGCAATAAGATATCAACAATTCCTGAGACTTCTTCCTTTACATTGAACCAATAATAGACCTCAGCAATTCTGGTATGAATCGGAACAAGTGTTTTGAAGAAAAGTGCAAAAAAACAGTTTTTTACAAAATTCAAAATTGCGGAGAATCTAAGTTGGCGGAGCTGAGGGGTTAGATTGGCAATTTTGAAGAGCAGGTCCAAGCGGAGATGTATGCCAAATTTTAAGTCAATCGGTCATTGGGGGGGAAAATCGTGGGCACTTTCACTCTAGGGGGCGCTAGAGAGACATTTCTTTCTAAACAAATACGAAAACTCAAAAATCAAAAAATGTTCACGAGTCTGGATATACATGTAAAATTTCAATTTGTTGTGGGGTTTTTGGGGCCCGTCGCGTTTCCGTGGGGAGAAGAATAATTTAAACTGAAACTGAACCCCCTGCCGTCTTAACCCCCCCCTTTTTTTCCCCCAAGATTGGGCCCTTTATTAAAAAACTTTCCCAAAATTTTGGGTAAATTTTGGGGCAAATTTTATCGGGGGAAGGGGGGGTAAAAAAAAATGACCTTTCCAAAAAGACCTTTTGAAAAAAAATTTTTGAAAATTTGATCCCAAAATCTAAGGTCAGGTCCGGTATTTTTAAATCTAAAATTCAGGGCGGATTCATTTAAATTTTGCCCTGTTCAGACCTTTACATGGGGCTTAACGATTTTGGGGTAAAAATGGGGGTTCAAATGTTCGGTTTAAAAACCCAATTTTTATCACCTTTCTTTTCCCTCCCGGTTTAATATTTTTTAAATCTTTTTAAAGATTTTTGGGCGGGTTTAAGACTTTTTTTTGAAAAGAAACAATCTAATTAATGTTTTCCCCCGGGGAAAAAAATAAAAATATTAAAATTTTAATGTTCAAAAATTTTTGGGTCTTTTTGGGGTTTTGAAAATTTCTGAATTTGGTGAGGGTTCCAATTAATTTTTAATTGGTCAAATAAACAATTTTCACCAATTTCAAAGTGGTTCAAAAATTTTTAAAAATTTTAGATTAAACAAAAAAAAAAAATTTTTAAAAAAATCAGGGGAAAAAAAATTGTTTTAAAAAACAAAAAGGGGAAAACAAGTGGGGGAAGGCAAATGTAAAGAACAACGGGGAATTAATTAAAAAAACTCTTCAAAAGGGGGGAAAAGAAACAACCCTTTAATATTTTTAAAATTTTAAAATAATGGGCTAATTTTATCAAAGGGTCTAATTTTTTAATTTTAGATCCCAAAGCCCCCCTTTTTGGGGAAAGGGGGCCCGGCAAATGTTAAACCCCAAAATCTGGGTTTTGGCATCATGAAAGTTAACCTTTATGGAAAAAGGGGTTTTTGGTTTTTTCAAAGGAAAAGAAAAAAGGTTTTTTACCCTTCCACCACTAAAATAAAAATTGACGCCAGTCCAAATAGTTTTCCACAGGGGATTTTTCGGGTTTGATGTGGGATTAAAGGTTTTTTTTTGGGAAACAATTTTTATGGGGCCCGGAAAAGGTCCCAAATTCCCGAAACATTTTTTGGCCGGAATTTTGGGGGTTGTAACTGGGGTGATAAAAATAAAAAAAAATTCCATACGGAAGACCAAATAAAAATTTTTTGGTGTCTTCGGGGGATGTTTTTAGAAAAGGGAGTTAAAAGTGGCCCGGTTACAAAAATTTTTCATGAAAGGGTTTTTGTGAAACCCAATTTAAATTTTTAAAATTTTTAAAAATTTTTGCGGGTTGAAAAACTCCCAAGGGAAGAAGGGGAAAGGAGGGGACAAAAAACAGAAAAAGGAAAAAGGAATTTTTTGGGGGATTGTAGGCCCCCGTTAAAAATTTAAAAAATCAAGGGGGGATTTCCTTGTGGCACGGAATTTGGTGGTGGCGGGGGTTTTTTTTTCCTGATAATAAGTTTCCCCAATTTCCGAAAAAGGGGTTCAGGAAAGGGTCAGGCGCAAAATCCTCCTTTTAGCCAAGACAAACCTAGGGAAGGCAATTTTTTAAAAATTAAACCCCCTACTAAATTTTTCCCCCTTTTGCATTTTTTTATTTCTGGGTGCAAGGGACAGGAAATTATTAAAAATAACAAAAGGCCGAAAAAAAACCCAAAAAATTTTTTAAATTTTGTGGGGCCCCGGAAGGCATCCCCCCTTTTGGGGTTTCTTTTTATAAATTTTGGCCTTGGGGGAGTTACAAAACGGAAAAAACCCCAAAAGCCCCACTCCCAATCAAACAAAAGGTGGGGAATAAAAATATTTCCCCAAACCCCATTTTACTTTTTGAGGGTTTAAATTTCCGGGGTTTGGCACCCCTTTAAAAGGTTTCCCGGTTCCACCTTTAAAAAGGCGGTTTTTGGGCCCCACCAAAGTGAGCCCTTTTATTTTTTGGGGGTCATCCAAAAAACCTTTAACTTGATCATTGGGAAAATTTATTTCAAAACCTTTAATTTTAAACCAAAATTTAAAACTTCCCGGTTCCACCAAAAGTTTGGGTTTTTTTGAATTTTCAACACCCCATGGGTAAAAATTGGCCTGGGAAAAAATTTTTCCGCACCCTTTTGATTTTAATCGGGTAACAATAGGTTCCTTTAAAATCGAGGGTTTTTAAAAAAACCCCTAAGCCCTTTAAATTTTTATTTTTTCCTCATCAAAAGGGTTATGCCCATGGGTCCTGTCAAATTTTTTTTAAAGCCCCAGCCTCCTGGTAGACCCTCCATATGACTTTAAACCCTGGAGGTTGGTTAAACTTTAAATTTAATTCACCTTTAAAGTGATATGACACCACCAGTTTTAAAAAAACTTGATTTGTTAGAGGATTTTGTTTTTTGCTGACTTACACTTAATGACCCTGGGGAAAGGGCCTTTTTTTACCCATGAAAAAAGGGTTCAAGTCAGCAAAAATACCATAGTGAAGGTTGGGTTTTTTATTCCCTTTGGCCTAAAAAAATTGTGCCCGTCCTTTGCCATTTTGGAAAGAAACTATTCTCCAGAACTTAAGATTTGGGTATTTTGGGAACATTATTTCGACACAAAACAAATCGATGGTATATTTAGGGCTGTAATCGATTTAAAAAAAAAACTAATTAATAATTTTGAAATTCTTAATCGGGGTTTAAACCATTAAAAGTTTTTTTTTTCTTTTTTAAAAAAAAAACTTCAACGGCTGTGTTTTCAAAAGGTCCTCCAAAAGTCCACAATTTAATATTGTGGATGAAAATTGTTTTTTCGTAAACTCCCCGTTAAAAAAAAATTTTAGACCCCCCTTTCCCGTATCTTTAACACTGAACGCGAACCAGTGGCCTTGGTAACGATGACATTAAATGCCGCCCCTCTGGGGCTGGGGGATTTTTTCTTTTTAAAAAAAAAACCCTTTGGCGTTTCAAGACACAACCCACGGTTCATAAAAAATTCCGCTCCAGCTCATATGAGGCAAGTCCTGCCTGTTTTCCCCTTGATGACAGGTGTAATGGCCAACCGGGGTGGGGGTCCTTTGTATTTATATTTTATTGGGTTTTTTTGCAAAAATTTCAAAAAATTACCAATGTTGAAAGGTTTCTGTACAGCTTTTCCCGCCCACCCACTCGCCCCTCCTTCCCTTTTTAGGGGGAAAAAGGGGGGGGGGGAGGAGAGGAAAAGAGATTCTCCAAGAAATCATTTATGTCCATTTTTGGAAAATAATTTTTTAAAAGGGAAAAATGTAAAATTCAGAACACGGAATAAACAAAGGCGAAAGCGTTAAAAAAGTGCGTTAAAGGAAAACGATAGAAAAAACCGACAGCCCAGTATAATATTAGTGCTGTGAAAATGCTTAATCAGAATCCAAACAGGTTTAACTGTTTAAGATGAAAATTCAAACCTTGGGGTGTTGGGACAAAAAAAACCGCAAAATGAGCTTCAATCCACCACTTCAACTAACTCTGTCCGCCTCAGCAGACGGTCTGTTTTCCCGGTAATGATTTCCGAGGTTATACAAACCTTGTTCATTTTACTTTTAGATCAGGGCTCAAAGTCGATGGACCTGCCTCATGGGGCAGGTCTAAGCTCTTAAAAGATTTGGGCCCCAATTTTTTAAGGCTTTGTTCTTTTTTTTTAAATAAAGTGTTTTGATTACTCCACAGCAGCATGCATTTTGTCTCTCGGTTGGAACAATCGATTTTGTCTGGGGCCAAGAGCTATTTGGCAGGGGCCGAAAAAAAAGTCATTGTCAATCGTACCTTTTTGATCTGGGGAGTTAAATTTTAAAACAAGAAAAATGCTCTTTTTTAATCCCTTTTCCTTTAACAATTCAATTTAGATTTTTAAGCCCTTTACAAAAAACAAATTTTCTCGGGTCTTTACAACTTAACTAGAATTGAAAACCCAATGGACCAGGAAAAATCCCAAATAACCCTTAAAAAAAAAGGAAGAAATGGAGGAAAACAGGGGTCCCTCCCAAGGACAGATAATGATGTAATTGACGAAGGACAGAAAAGGGTTAAAAAAATTCTGAAATGAAGATGTATAATGTTCATAGAGGAATTCCAATAACCCCCCGATTCAGGGAATTGGGGAGGGGGATGGGGAGTTAACCGTCTGTCAAAATTCCAGGCCCAAAATATCCATCGGAATGGATTATGTTCCAAGGGGGATACCCCATAAATAAGTCAAGGCCCAAAAAATTATAACGGGGATTGGGGTGAAAATTCATCCTTAAGGGGAAAAAAAGGGAGTGGTATCAGTGATCCTAAAACGTCCCCCAGCTATGCCTTAACAGCTATAAGGGGTACCAGGGGGAAATGTTAGCCCCAACATAATCTGCAAAAAGGGAAAGGCTTAAACATCTTAAACGAGGTGATGTGTTGCCTGGACTAAATTTGGGAAAGGGTTCCCTAAAGGGGCGATAAAAAGGCCTGGTCCCATTCTACTTTTAAGATTAGGAACAAAGACCCCAATGAGGATTTTGGGGCAATTGGCTAAGTTTAAATATGATGGTGAACCCAATAAGGGTTTTGGTTAAAGGGAAAAATTTTAAAAATTCTTGATTTTTTTTGGGACCGTCAAGAGCTATGCAGGAGGATGGACCCAGTTTTTTGGGAACCGGCTGGCATTCGGACAACGGAGGGACCTAAGAGACTTTTAGGCACCTGTAAAAAGGGTTGCAGTAACCATTCAAGTACCCGGAAACCAATTTTTCGCACGGAAAGGTGCCTGATTTTGAAATAACTAATGAAAGAATGCAGTCCTTGGTTTCTTTACGTGGGGTTAAAGGACAAGTCCGATCGTCGCCTTTTTTATAAAATTTTACCCCCGGGGTCTTTCCCCGCAATTTAAAACCTAGAAAAAATTAGTTAATATTTTTCCCGTTTAAATGGAGGTACTTTATGTTTGTTTTTGCATTGCCCAAATAAATAAAAATTAATTTTTTAAGTTTTCCGTGAAAAACAGCCTGGGGTCTTCCCCAAAGGAAAAAAAAACTTGAAAGGGGTCAAATTGAGAAAAGGGAAAGGGGGTTCACACTGTTTTTGGATGAAAGTATTTTTCCTTAAAAGAAAAATGTATTCACACCATTGTTGAAAATGATAAATGTTAATCCCTTTTGCTAAATCTCTAGTTTAAAAAATACCGGTATCGGGAAATGTGTTTTGATTAAACCAAAAATTGATTCCCGTTAAAATTTTAACGTTTCACGCCCAATTTTTTTTTTCCAAAAAATTTTTGATGCTTGATTATTCTTTTTTACAATCATGAAAAAATGTTTTGTTTGACTGTTTGTAAAAAATAAAAAATAGGTCTGAAAAAAAGCCGTCCACGGGCGACTTCCTCACCACTCAGAATCCCTATTCAAGTGTTAAAACCCGGACCAAGTAGAGTTACTCAGGGAAGTTATGATTGCGCCAGAAAATCAAAGTAAACGACTCTCTAGTGGTTGCAGGGTTTATACCAGGGTGGGGTTCATTAACAGGTGGAAGTGGGGGATGGGAAAAGCAACTTCAATAAAATACAGAATGGTTAAGAATTTAGCCCGAAAAAGAAAACTACAAAATCAGGGGGATTTTGGCAACTAGTAAACGGATGATTTTTAGGGTGGGCAATGTTTTTCGGTTCCAGGAACAATTTGGTCTCCCTAGAAACATCCACAAATGTGAACCCCTCCCAAGGGGGCCATTGTTAACTATAATGGAGCCCAAGCTTAACTCTCTCTTTTACTAGGACATTACAATCATCAAAAGAACTGAATCTGTATGCACCCTGGCTGATAATGCCGTCCAAATGGAACACAGTTCCCCTTCGGGGTAGGGAGAAATCTGTTAGAAAGCGAAATTACCATGCGTAAATATGTTGCATACCAACAAACTTAAATGAAAAATAATGACTTTTTCCCTTTTTACCCTTTTAATGTGGGAAAATGGTCCTCCAAATGTGGTTACCCTTGGCTAGTACCATCCTGCCATTTTTTTAAAATAAAATAAAACTCGAAAACCCCCCTTTCCGAGCCGTGGGCCCTTTAAGGGGGGTCCACGAAAACATTTTTCCCTTTTCATGCCCACCATACTTTGTGCACGAATTCTTGGTTTTGAGTTGGGGCACTGAAAGCATCTAATGCTAAGTGCCTAGACACACCTGTGTTTTCCCCAAATGCGGGGAACTCCAGTAAATCAAAATGAGGTAATGTTTTAATTAAAAAACCCCAAAAATTTTTCCGTTAAAAAAAGATGTTTCACAACATTTCGATTAGTTTTTTTTTAATATAGGATACAGGTTTAATGTTTTGCTGGAACACTTTTTTCATTACAGTATTTAAGAATGTGCTCTCGCTCAAGTCCCCCAAATTTTTTATATCCGACCCTTTTTTGGTTTAGTGGTTTCTCCCCACCCCCGCCCGTCACGGCCCCCCCTCCCCCCTCCCCCGGGTTCTTCCTCTTCCCCTTCCGCCCGGCAGGCCCCGAAAAGCGGCTGCACCTCCTTCCTCCAACATCATGAGGTTTTGTCCCCGCGTTGGTGATAAACAACCCCTTAGCCTGCTAAAACATGCTCACCTGGCCGGTTTCAAAAAATAAAAAAACAAAAATAAAATGTGACGCCCCTCCGTGTTTTGGTTGTTTGTTTGGGTGGGGTGTGTGGTTTGGTTGGGTTTTTGTTTGTTTTTTTTTGTTGGGTTTGGGGTTTTTTTTCAGTTTTATTGTCACTTTAAACATTACTTGTGGGAAGATTTGACTTTTTTGAAATTGCCTCAAAAATTCATTAAAATAAGGGTGGTTACCCCAGGCCATTGTGGTTATACCTGTGCTGGCTACAATATTGAACTAATTTCTTCATCCAAACTTAAAACATTTTTTGGGGAAAACCATAAAATTTAAAAAAAGTAGGATTTTTTGATTTTACCAATGTTTTTAAACTTGAAGTTTTTAATTAACATTTATTTTTTCGAGTTTTGTTTTACTTTTGGAAAACTTAACAGAAAAACAATTGACCAAAAGGAAGAAATTTTGATAAAATCCTAAAAAATTGGTTTCCGGTCAAATTTTACCAAAAAACTAAACATATACATGATGAAGCTTCATCCAAATCAAAAAGATTACTGTGTTTTTGCTTAATGGCACACCCTGAGCCATTAACTACTTGCCATTTCCTAAAAATTAAAAAAATTGGGATTTTTCTTTTCCATTGAAATTTTTTTTTAAGTTTTGTTAGAAAGTTAAAACTTACACATAAATTTATTTTTTAATTTATAAAATAAAATTTTCCCTTTTTAAATTTTTTTTTACTTTTTATTTCTTTTTGTGCTCTTTTTAATTCCAATTTTTTTTTTTGGTTGTATTGAATAAAAATTTAGGCCCTTAAAAATTTATTAAAAACATCCTTTTCTATTATTCCCTCCCAAAAATTTCACACCCAAAAAAAACCAAAACAAGTTTTCCATTGTTTACATTTTTACCAGGCATACAAAAAGAAACACAATGAAAACCTCAAAAATAATTTATTTTTTGGGGGAAATATTATTTTGTTTTGGGGTTTTTCCCCTTTTTTTATATTTGCCTTTAAAATTGCCAACAAAACTCTGTGTTTTACCAAAATTCAGAAAAATCTCATGAATTCTAATAAAATGGAAGGGCTTTAATAAATTAAACCCCAAAAATTTTTGGGGTTTTTTTAAAATGTTGGTCTTAACCCTTAAAAATTTCAAATGGGAAACATTTATAGCAATAAGCTTAGGGGTTTGTAAAAAAAACCCTTACAAATTTTTTTTAAATAAAACATTATTATCAAAGCTTGCTTCGCTTAAAGGGAAACCCCCAAAAACCTTTAAAATTATTTTAAATCCAGCACCCGTGTTTTGTTTGTTTTTGTTTCATGTCAAACACACCGCCCGTACGAGCATAAACTCCCCTGGTTTTTTACCTGCCTTTTGAAAAAAAGGCAACAAAAGGAAATGAGGACAGTGTTGTTTTAACGGCTATAGCTGGGGCGGTTTTTTAAGAAATCAATTTAAGGGGGGGGGTTTTTTTTCCTTAAAAATTTTTTTGAAAAACCCTTTTTCTAGGGGGGAAAAACTTTGGGTTTCCCTTTTTTGGGTTTTTGGGTTTGTTGGGGTGGGGGTTTTTTTGGTGTTTTTTTGGTTTTTTTTTTTTTTTAAAAATCTTTTTTTTAAAACTTACCCAAATTTTTTTAAAAAAAATTTAAAAAAAATTTAAATTTTAAATAAAAATTTTTACCCAAATTTTTTGGGGTTGGGGAAAGGTTTAGTAACTTTTTTTCCAAAATGGGATTTGGTTATTCCCTTAAAAAAAGGTTTTTTTAAATTTTAAAAGGGATTTTTTATAATTTGTCAATTTTGAATTTTTAAAAATAAACCCCCTAAAAAATTAATTTGGGGCCCTTTTGAAAATTTAAATTTAAAAATTAAAAAACTTTTTTAAAATGTTTGGGGTCCCTTCCCAAAATTACAAATAGAAGCCCCCTTTTTTTATTTAAAAAAACCCCCCAGGGGGTTTTTTTTTAAAAGTTTTTTTTCGAAAAAAAAATTTTAAAAAAAAAAATTTTAAAAATTTTTAAAATGGGTTTTAAAAAAAATTAATTTTTTTAAATTTTTTTAATTTGGGTCCCAAATTTAATTTTGGTTTGGGAATGAAAAAAAGATTGGGGCCCAATTTTTTAAAAAAAAAAAAAATTTGGGGAGGCCCCGGGGGAAAAAATTTTTAAATTTTCTTAAAAAAATTTTAAAACCCCAAAAAAATTTTTTTTGTGTTTGGTCCTTTTTGGGAAAAAACCCCCCCTTTTTTTTTCCCCGGTTTTCGTTTTAAAAGGGATTTTACTTTTAAATTTAAATTTAATTTTTCCCCCAAATTTTTTTTTTACATGTAAAAACTTTTTTTAAAAATTTAAATAAAATAAAGGGGCCCAAATTACCCGAATTTTTTTTAATTTAAAAATTAAAGCGAAAGGGTTTAAAAATTTTTTTTGTAAACCTAACCTTTTTAAAAAGTTTTGGGGCCCTTTAAAATTTTAAAAACTTTGCCCCCATGGGTTTATTTCTTGTTCAATAAAAAAAGTTTTAATTAGCGTTTTTTGGGTTTAATTCATAAGGGGTTTTAGACAGAAAAAAAGATATGGGAAAAACAAATTGGGAAAATTTTTTTCCCGGGAAAAAAAAGGCAAACCCCATTTTTTTGGTTTGTTTAAAACCCCTTTTAAAAATTTTTTTTGGTTTTTGGGACCCTTTTTTTTTTCCCCCAAAATTTTCCAAAAAGGGTTTTTAAAAAACCCCGGGAAAAATTTGGGAACCAGGGGGAACGTTTAAAATTTTTTTAACCCGTAAATTAACAACAAATTTTTATTGGGGTTTTTTGGGGTAGGAAAAGGGAAATTGAAAAATTTAAAAATTTTTTAAAATTGGCCGGAATTTTGGGGGTTTTTTTTGGTTTTTGGGGCAAAATTGTTTTTTGCCAAAAAAAAAAATTTTGGGCTGTTTAAAAAATTTTTTTTTAAAAGGAAAAAAAGTTTTAAAAAATTTTTTTTTTCCCTTTTTTAAAACCCCAATCCCCTTTGCAAAAAAAAACCCTTTTTTTTAAAAAAAATAAAAAAAATTTTTAGAAATGTTTTTGGGGGTTTTGAGGATTTTTTTTTTAAAAAACCCTTTTTGTTTTTTCCCGAAGAGTTTTTGGGGTTATGAAACAAATTTCCTGGAAAAGAAAGTGGGAAAAAATTTTTTTTTTGACCCCAGAAAAGGAAAAAAATTTTTTTTTAAAGGCCCTTTTAAAAAAGGTTTTATTTGGGAATTTAAAATTGGCTTTTTTTAAATTTTTTTTGGGGGAAACCTTTTCCCCCAATTTTTAAAAAAAAAACCCCTTTAAAAAAAACCCCCAAAAAAACCTTTTAAAAGGGGGAAAGGAGAAAAAAGGGGCAAATTTAAATAAAAAATGCCCAAAAAAAGGGGGGGGAAAAGCCAATTTTTTAATAAAGGGGAAGGGGGTTTTTTAAAAACCCCCGGGATTGTTAAAGAAAAAAGTATAAAACCGTTTTTTTAAAAATCTTGGGAATTTTTAAACCCAATTTTTGGGGGGAAAAAAAAGTTTTCCCCATGGGAGATTAAGTTTTAACAATTAAAAAAAAAGGGCACCCCACAAGAAAACCCCCCAAAAAAAATTTTTTTAAGGAAAGGAAACCAGACCAAAACCAGCACGGAAAAATTTTAAAAACCCGGGGGGCGGGTTTTTTAAAAATTTGTGAAGAATATTCGGTTTTTGGGGGCCCGGGGGGAAAATTTGGGGAAAGCCCCCAAAAGGGGGGGTTTCCCCCACCCCCTTTTGTTTTCAACAGGGAAGGGGGGAAATTCAACCTTTTGGGAGAAAAAATTTTGGGAGGGTTAGGGGACTTTTATTTTAAAGGTTTAATTTTCCCCCGGAAAGAAAAGAAAAACGTTTGGTTTAAAATTTAAATTTTGCATTTAAAATTTAAAAAATTTTTTTTTTTCCCAAAAATTATTTTCCCTGATTTTTTTTTCTTTTTTCCGGGTTTTTTTTTAAAAAAAGAAAAAAAAACTTTTTTTTAAATAAATTTTTTTAACTTAATTAATTTTAAAACCCCCGGGGTTTTTTTAAAAAAAAACCTTTTTAAAAAAGGGAAAAAAAAAATTAAAATTGGGCTTTTGGGGCGTTAAAACCCCAAAGGGGGGTTTTTCCCAAAAATTTAAAAGATTCACCCGGGGGTTCCGGGAAAAGGGGGGTAAAAATTTCCCCAAATTTTATTCTTGAAACATAAAAGGAAAACGGGTTTTATTCCAAGGGGGGAAAAATTTGGAAAAACAAAGGTGGAAATTTCCTTTTATTTTGGCCTTTTTTTAAATTAAAAGGAATTATTTTAGGTCTTATAAAACTTTAAGAATTTTGGGGGGTTTTTTAAATTTTTTTTCAACTCAAATTTTTTTAAGGGTTTTTTGTCGGGAACCAAAATTTAAATTTTTTTTCCCCTAAAAAAGGAAAAAACAATTTTTAAAAAAAATTTTTTCTTTAAAAATTTTTAAAATTAAATTTTTTCCCAACTTTTGAAAACCAAAAAAATTTTGGGGGTTTGGGTTTTAAAAAAAATTGACAAAATTTTTAATTGGGCCCCTTTAAAATTAATTTAGTTAAAAAACCCCAAAAATGTTTGGGTAGGGCCAAAATTTTTTTAAAAATTGAAAATCAAATTTTGGAAATTTTTTTACAATAATTAATTTTTAAAAGTTTTTCTTAAAAATTTTAAAAACCAAAAAAAAAAAGGGGGTTTTGAAATAAAAAATACGTTTGGGGAAATTAAAAAAATTTTTTTTTATTAAAATTTTTAAAAAATGGGATTTGAAAATTTAATTTTAAAAACCCCTCAAAAGGGAAAGAAAGGGGAATAAAATTTTTTCCCCTTAAAAAAAAATTAAAATTTGGGTTTGATTTAAAAACCTTTAAAGGCCAATTTCGAAAAAGGGGTGGGTAGGTGAAAATTTTTTAAAACTTTTTTTTGGGCAAGATGGGAGGAACTTTAAAATTTCTTTTTTAAAAATTTAATTTTTGGAACTTTTTGGGAACCGGAAAGAAAACCAAAGTTTTAAAAAGCCAAACCCCCCCGGGGGAAAACCTTTTTGTTTAAATATCTAAAAAAATTTTGTTTTGGAAACCCCGTTACAAAAATTAAAAAAAATTTTTCCCCGGGAAAATTTTTTTAGGGAAAATTTTTATTTAAATTTTACATTTAACCAAAGTTAAAAAAACCCAAACCCCTTTTTTTGGGAAAAATTTAATTTTGGAAATTTTTTTTTAAAAATAAAAAATTTTAAAAAAATTTTTTGGGGGGGTTAAACCCTAAAAACCCCAAAAAATTTTTCCCCCTTTTAATGGTTTTCCGGGGAAAAAAATTTTTTAAAAAAAATAAATAAAAATTTTTTTCAATTTATATAGCAAAATTTTTTTTTTCCCCCAACTTTTTTGGGGGAAAAAATTTTTTAAAAAAATTTTGGAATTTAAAACCAAATTGTTTAGCAATTTTATATTTGGGAAAAAAAAAAAAAGGCAAAAAATTTTTTTTTCAAAATTGGAAATTTTCCCCAAAATTTCAAATGGGGGGGGAAAATTTTAAAACATAAAATTTTACCCAAATTTTAAAAATTTTGGGCAAATTTTAAAAAATTTTCCCCCTTTAAAACAAAGGGGCCTAAAAAATTTTTTTTTTAAAATAAAAAAAAACCCAAAATTTTTTGAGTCTAAAATAGTATTTTTTTTTTTTTTTGGGTTCGATAAAAATTTTAAAAGGTAAATTAAACTAAACAGAAAGGCCCTTTTTGGGTTCTTGCACCCCCCCCAAAACCCCCCTTTTTACCCTTTTTTATTTTCCCCTTTTATTTTTAAAAATTATAAAAATTTTGGGTTTTTCCCTTTGGAAATTTTAAAGCAAGGGGGAAAATTGGGAAGGGTGTAAAAAAAAATTTAAGGGGCAAAAAACCTTTTTTTTAATTTTTAATGTGTTTCCCGTGTCAGGGGGGGAAAAAAAGGGGTTTAGGTTTTTTTTCTTAATTTTTGGGGTTTTGTAAAGGGAAAATGTTTTTTTAAAAAAAAAGTTTTATCAAAATTTTTGGTTAAGACCAGAATAAAAAATTTGCATATGGATGTCTTCAGGGTCAGTATGTCATGAGGTATGAGAAATATGGAGCAGATTCCATAATGTATGGCCGAGTTACAACAACGTACATTTTCATGGCGAATGGCGTTTTTGCCGGTCCGGCAAACGCACATAGTTTAATATTTTTGAAATCTTTCAAAGATTTTTCAAGACAAAGGTCTCAAGAACATACTACCCAAGTTTGGAATGAATCGGGTTTAAGCTCTAGGAGGAGTTAACTGTTTTACAACCCCTAAAAACATGAAAAAAGGCCAAAAAGGCATATTTTGAGGGATTGATTGTAGCGCCCCCTATTGTTCAAATATTATGAAGAAATCAAGGTAGGTTGAGCTTGTCCTTGTGGACATTGGCTGGTAATTTGGTGAAGATAGGTCCAGTGATTTGGAAGTTAAGTGTCTTTATATATTGGGCCACACCCCTTGCATGTTCACTGGTCCATATCCTCTGAACGCAATAAGATATCGACAATTCCTGAAAATTATTTCTTCGGGTCATACAGTATTGTTTTTAGAGCAGGTCCAAGCGGACCTGTACGCAAAATTTCAAGTCAATCCATCATTGCCGGAAAAAACCGTGGGTACAAACACTCAAGGGGGCGCTAGAGAGACAATTTTTTTTACACAAATACGAAAACTCAATAATCTAAAAAATTTCACCAGTCTGCTTCTGCATGTGGAATTTCAGTCTGCTGGGGCGTACCGTGTGCGGCCAGTCGACGTTTTCGGGGAGAGATTAATAATAATCCTTTGAAAAACAATAGGTTCCTCTACGACGAAGTCGACGAGGACCCTAATAATCCTTTGAAAAACTAGAATGGGCACTCGGTAGAGTGCATACCTTCGCATATCACAAGATTGGGCATTGAATTATGAACATTTTGGCATTAGTTGCATGCCAATTGGACAAAAATGTATCGTGCTATGGTAAAAAAAGAGTTTGACCTTTCCATGACCTTGACCTTTGACCCGATCGATCCCAAAATCTAATCAACTGGTCCCCGGATAATAAACAATCATCCCACCAAATTTCATGCGATTCGGTTCAATACTTTTTGAGTTCTGCGAAAGATTTTGACCTGTTCATGACCTTTGACCCGATCGATCCCAAAATCTAATCAACTGGTCCCCGGATAATAAACAATCATCCCACTAAATTTCATGCGATTCGGTTCAATACTTTTTGAGTTCTGCGAAAGATTTTGACCTGTTCATGACCTTTGACCTTTGACCCGATCGATCCCACAATCATCCCACCAAATTTCATGCGATTCGGTTAAATACTTTTTGAGTTCTGCGAAATATTTTGACCTGTTCATGACCTTTGACCTTTGACCCGATCGATCCCAAAATCTAATCAACTGGTCCCCGGATAATAAACAATCATCCCACCAAATTTCATGCGATTCGGTTCAATACTTTTTGAGATTTGCGAATAACACGCATACAAATAAATAAATAAATACACGGCGATCAAAACATAACCTTCCGGCATTTTCAATGCGAAGGTAATAAATAAATAAATACACGGCGATCAAAACATAACCTTCCGGCATTTTCAATGCGAAGGTAACAATAGGTTCCTCTACGACGAAGTCGACGAGGACCCTAATAAATCTCCTCAAGACGACAGAAACAACTTTACATATTTTTTTAGATAAAACTAAAATTGTGCTACAAAGTGATCACTAGGGGGCGGTCTAAGGTAGTTGTCGAGTGAGATGCCCACTGCTCCATGGAGATAGCTCTGTCAATTTGTTTAACGCCCTTCAGCCTCCATGGTGAGACCATCCATGACTGAAAGCTTTAACTCACTGGATGGTTGGTATCAAACTGGAGTTAGAGGTCATTTACATTCACCATCTGCGTAAAGTAAAGATATGACAGGCCAGTCCAGTATGATACGGAGCAGATGATTATCTTGATTTGATGTAGAGGATTATAATGAATTATTTTGCTGACATTACACATATGAATGACCCTGGAGCAGAAGGTCAACTGCTTTCTTTCATCCCATGAAATGAGAGTTCAAGCTCAGCTAATAAATCACCAGTGAGATGAAGAGTTAGGTTTTACATTAACACTTTAGGATTTTCCAAAACCAAATATGTGTCCCAGTCAGCTTTGCCATTTGGTAAATGTTAAACTATTCTACCAGAAGCTTAAGATTTGGGTATTTTGTGGAACATTATTGTCTGACACAAGCACAAATCGATGTGTATATATTAGGGCTGTCAATCGATTTTAAAAAATTAACTAATTAATCGCACATTTTGAAATTCATTAATCGGGTTTAATCGCGATTAAAAGTTGTTTTCTTTTCTTTTTAAAGATAAAACTTCACACAGAGCTGTGTTTTCAAAGAGGCTCCTACCTATAAAGTGCCAGCGAGGTATTTAATATTGTGGATGATAAATTGTTTCTTCAGTGAAACATCCAGATTAGTAAAAAAAAAGAAGTATATTGAGACCCCATTGGTCCTGTCATCTTTAACACTGAACAGCAGAACCAGTGGCCTTGGTAACTGACTGACATTCACATATGTCACGTTCACCCTCTGGAGGCTGGGGGCATTTTATACATTTTACAAAAAAATGTAAATTCACCTTTTAAAGGCGTTTGCATATGACACAACCCCACGAGTTATACATCAAACATTCCAGAACAATCTCAGCTCTATATATGAGGCACATTGTCCTCGCGCCGTGTTCTCTGCTCTCTGACTGACAGGCTGCTAATGAGCCTAACCTGTGTGGTGGGAGGTCCTTTGTGATTTACTGAGTGTTCATTGGTTGTTTTTTTCGCAAAATGTTGACAGACAAACGGATTGACCAATCACGTTGAAGGTTTCGTGTGACGAGTTCTTTCCGCGCCGCGTCACCCGACTGGTCGCCCCTCCGTTCCTCTGTGTATCAGAGGGGGAGACGGGAGGAATGAGGAGCAGGAGGAAACCCGACTGATTCATCCACGAGTTAAACTCATTTATGCTCCTTATTTTCGCGGAGAAATAATTGTTTTAAAAACGGAAACAGTGTAAAAACTTCAACGAACACCGGAAGTAAACAAAGTTGCGTTAATTGCGTTAAAATATTTTAGTGCGTTAACGTGGCCAAATTAATCGCATAGATTAACGCGTTAACGCTGACAGCCCTAGTATATATATTAGTGCTGTGAAAAATAACGCGTTAACTCAGTTAATCCAATTACAGGTTTAACTAGTTTTTTTTTTTTTTAACGCATTTAACGCATGCGCAGAATGAGCTTCCAATCCGTCTGTTGTTGGTCGTTGGGACGAAAAAAAAGTCACTTGCAAAATGAGCTTCCAATCCACCACTTCAATCTGAACTCTGTCCGCTCTCATGCAGACGGTCTGTTCATCGGTAATGATCCTTCCGCAGGTTCACCTACGGAAACCTTGTTACGACTTTTACTTCCTGTAGATCAGGGTCTCAACACGTCGATCGCGACCTGCCAGTCGATCGCGGCGTAGTGTCGGTAGATCGCATGACATTAAAAAGATTGGCCCGCCCCCTGACATGTTCTCTAGAGCACGTCTTTGTTCTTTTATTAAACTAAACGTCTGTTGTTGATCGTATCTCCACAGCAGCATGTCATTTCTGTCTCTACGCGTTGCGTTAACACTTATCGATCTCCGTCTGGCGCGCCACAGAGCTCCATGCGCGCGCATCGGGACCGAGCAAAAAAAAAGTCACTTGTCAATCTGTCCACCTTTAGATTGTATCATGGTGGAGTTAATGGTTGACAAACAAGAGAAAAATGCTCTGTTTAACCCTCCTGTTACCTTTCAATTCAATTCAATTCAGTTTATTTGTATAGCCCAATTTCACAAATTACAAATTTGTCTCGGAGTGCTTTACAATCTGTACACATAGACATCCCTGCCCCAAAACCTCACATCGGACCAGGAAAAACTCCCAAATAACCCTTCAGGGGGAAAAAAAGGGAAGAAACCTGGAGGAGAGCAACAGAGGAGGATCCCTCTCCAGGATGGACAGATGCAATAGATGTAATGTGTACAGAAGGACAGATTTAGAGTTAAAATACATTCAATGAATATGACAGAGTGTATGAATAGTTCATAGTAGGCATATTCCACGATGGAGACCTCCACGATCCATCAGGCAGATGGCGGTGGGGAGGAGGAGTGGGCGGAGTCTCAACAGGACAGTGGCGTAGTCAGGAAAAGGAATTCCACGACCCAGACCTCAATGATCCATCAGGCAGATAGGATCTATGTCGTCTCATAGGGTCCGATGACCCCATGAGACGTGAAGTCAAAAGGACTCCGGGGAGAAAGCAGAGTTAGTAACGTGTGATTGAGAGATGAAAATTCATCCTTAAGGAGAGAAAAAAAGAGGAGATAGGTACTCAGTGCATCCTAAAACGTCCCCCGGCAGCTATAAGCCTATAGCAGCATATCAAGGGGCTGGACCAGGGCAAACCTGATTCAGCCCTAACTATAAGCTCTGTCAAAGAGGAAGGTCTTAAGTCTACTCTTAAACGAGGTGACTGTGTCTGCCTCCCGGACTGAAATTGGAAGCTGGTTCCATAGAAGAGGAGCTTGATAACAAAAGGCTCTGGCTCCCATTCTACTTTTTAAGACTCTAGGAACTACAAGTAGTCCCGCATTTAGTGAGCGTAGCTCTCTAGTGGGCAATATGGTACTAAGCTCCTTAAGATATGATGGTGCATCACCAATCAAGGCTTTGTACGTTAAGAGAAGAATTTTAAAAGTGATTCTTGATTTTACTGGGAGCCAGTGCAGAGCAGCTAGTGCAGGAGTGATGTGATCTCTTTTCTTAGTTTTAGTGAGAACACGAGCTGCAGCATTCTGGATCAACTGGAGGGACCTAAGAGACTTATTAGAGCAGCCTGATAATAAGGAGTTGCAGTAATCCAGTCTCGAAGTGTGAACCAATTTTTCTGCATCTTTTTGAGACAAGATGTGCCTGATTTTTGAAATATTACGTAGATGAAAGAATGCAGTCCTTGAGATTTGCTTTACGTGGGAGTTAAAGGACAAGTCCCGATCAAAGATAACGCCTTTACATTTACTAACATATTTTACCCTCGGGGTCAATTTGACCCCAGCAATTAAAACCTCCAGAAAATTATTAGAATTAATATTGTTTCCCAAGTTTAAGTGTGAGGTACTTTATGTTTGTTTGTTGACTACCTAAATAGCCCTTTAAATAAATAAAAAAGTTGATATTTCTGATATGTTTGACACAGTGAAAAACAGCCTGGGGTCAAATTGACCCCAAAGAACACCGACATTAAACATTGAATGGGGTCAAATTGACCCGAAAGGTAACAGGAGGGTTACACATTCTGTTTAGGATGAAGATGTATTAATGTTCCATATGGAAGAAAACTGCTAAATAACTGCTGAGTTGCAGCACCATTGTATAGAAGAATGTATAAATGTATATATCCGTCTTTTGTCATAAATCTCTATGTTCTCACAAAATATACCGAGAATATCGGTAATATGTGATTAATCATGATTAATCCACAAAAACCTGTGATTAACCCGATTAAAAATTTTAATCGTTTCACAGCCCTAATATATATATTTAATTTAACAAACAAAAAAGTATTTTGATGCTTCGATTATTCTTTTATTACATATACATGAAACAATAGTTATATGTGTTGCACTGTGGTTGTAATACAATAGAATAAATGAGTGTCAATGAAAAACAGTCCTTTGTCCATCAGGGCTGACTGCTCCGTCGACCAGCGTCATGAGAGAGTACCACTATGTCAAGATGTTGAAGACCTGGACCGAAGCTCAGAGTTACTGCAGAGAGAAGTTCACTGACCTTGCAGCCGTAGAAAATCAAAGTGACAACGACAGTCTGCTGAGTGTGTTGCAGGGCTTTGGGGACTACGCATGGATAGGGCTTCATGATAAGACGGCAGGATGGAAGTGGGCACTGGGAGATGCAGACTTCAATAATGAGAACAGTAACTGGTTAAGAATTTAGCCGAACAAGAAGAACTACAATGAGATCAGGGGCTTATTTCTGGCTAACGTAGTAAACTGGATGATTTTCAGGATGAGACAAGTGAGGCTTTTCGGTTCCAGGAAGCAAGTTTGGAAAAATCTCCATAGCAACACATCCACAAATGTGAACCTGCTCCAACGGAGGCTCATTCAGTCTAACTGGATGAGATGGCCACGCCCCCGGAAGACTTGGGGAACTCTCTGGCTGTGTCTACTACCGGACACTTTACGAAGTACACTGCAATACAGAGCACTGACATCTGTAGTGCACTGATAAGTGCCGCTCAAATGGAACATAACCACTTGGCGGAAGTGACGGACGCAAATTCGCACGGCACGCGAAACTTAAACTGACAAAATGAATGCACTTGTTGTCCCTTGTTTACCCCTTTCTCCACCCCATGTGGAAACTGCGATACCTCCACAATCGTGGTCTACCACTTGTGCTACCGTAGCCATCTCGTCCGCCATTGTTTTGCCAAGATGGCGCCCGTTTAGGAGTGTCCATCGTTTACACTACATTTTTGCCCGTTTGCAGTGCATCCGGTACTTTCAGTGCACTGAATTCTGCTGGTTTTTGTCAGTCAGTGTCAAGCACTGAAAGTCAGTGCTCCAAGTGCTCAAGTGTCCGGTAGTAGACACAGCCTGTGTCTTCCTCCACTAGTGAATGCTGGGATAGGCTCCAGCTCCACAATCAAGATATGCAGGTAATAGTTTGGTAATTCCACAAACTGACTCACGAACTGAAAGTATTTTCCGTTAAAAAGAAAGATGTATTACACAACACTTTGCGATTAGTTTTTGATTTAATATAGGATACAGTGTTAAGTGCCCTTTTTGCTGGAGACACTTTTTTTTCATTCATCAGTATTTAAGAATAAAAGTGACTCTCTGTCATCAAGTCCCCCCAAATGTGTTTTGATATCCGACGGGGCATTTATTTGAGTTCTAGTGAGAATTTCTCCCCGACCCGCTCTGCGCCGCTCACGTGCCCACCCCTCCTCCCCCTTCCCCCGCCGCGCCCCTCCCTCTTCCTCTTCCACTTCCTGCTCCGCGCAGTGCTCCTCGCACCACCAAGCGGCTGCACCTCCTTCTCCTCCACACAGGTCATGACGGTGTTTGTCCCCTGACGTTGTTTTGTGATAAATCAACCACAACATTAGCGCTGCTGAAAACATGACGTCACAACTGGTCCGACGTTTCCTAAAAAAATAAACAAACAAAAACTCACGAAATCCGTGATTTCAAAGCCTCGTCCAGCTGTTTACTGACGTTAGTTATGTTTAGAGGCATCAGGGGACTAGTGATGGATTTGAGTTGACGCCAGATTAATCACCATTAGATATAAACTGCTTTCAATCCCCTCCTTCATAATGTATGCGTAATGCCAGTGTTTAATTATCATTCAGATTTGCTATTGTCACTTTAAATCATTACTTGTGTGGAAGATTATGACTTTAATTGAATATTGCCTCAACACACATGCTCATTACACAATACAGGATGTGTGTCATCCTGCAGGCCATTCGTGGTTACCCTACCTCGCCCCCTGCTGGCTACAATATTGAACTAATTTCTATCATACCACAACTTACAAACGATATTTTTGGTGCAACAAATAATAGTAAATTAACAGTAGTGATTTCATTTGATTTGACCAATGCTTTTTAATCGGTTGACCACCGTCTTTTAGATTAACTATATTATGTTGTTCTGTCATGTTTTGTTTTACTTTGGTTTAATTATCATCTTCATGACAGAAAAATCAATGTGATCTCATACAAGGAAGCAATTGCGATAAACATCCATAAAAATGTTGAGTTCTCCAAGGCTCAACTCTACTCAATAAAACTAAATCATATACTATGATGAAGCATTACATCCAAATCTAAAAAACATTACTGTGTTAATATCATGCTTAATGGCACACCACTGCAGACCATTGAACATACTCTGCCATGTTCACTATATATTGAAGAAAAACAATCATGGTATTGGTGTTCTTTTCCGATGTAGAAATTGCTTTTAAGTTTCTGTTAGAAAGTCTAGAGAAGCTTACACATAATAGTCGGTGTGGATTTTGAATATCAGATTGCATACACAACTAATATTCTTCCTCTTAATGTAGTTTATAATAATGATCTATTTTATTTCTCTGTTTAAGTGACATCTGGGTTTTGAATGTCGAAACAATGTTTTGTCTCTTTGTGCTTGTATTGAATAAAAGTTGGTGAGGACCCCTTGAAAAGCTTTATGTGAAAAACTATCCTTTTGCTATGTATTACAAACCTACAACTTAAAACATTTCACTACCTAGAAAGAACAACCACACAACAAGTTTTCCGGAGCTTGCTTGAGCATTATTACTCTGAGGCATCGCACGGACACACAATGAAACACAATGAAACACATGCACACACCCCCAATAATCTTATTGTGTCCGACGGTAATTATCACTTATTGTGTTCCCTCTGGATTCTGGGGTCATTTTCTCGATTTTAGCATTTCTTTTATATTTCGCCTTTAAAGCCACTTGCCTATGACACAAACTCATGTGTTTTACATCAAAGATTGCAGAACAATCTCAGTGAGATATCTGAATAAAATGGAAGGTACATGTTAATAAATGTGTAAACCCCAAAAAGATTTTTTTCGGTTTTTGTAAAAATGATGTGGTCTGTCACACCATTCACCAAAATGATTCAAATGGGACTGAGACATAACTTCATACTGCAGATACAGCTTCATGGGATGTGTGCAAATAAAAAAGGACCATTACAACATTTGTTTTCAAATAAAACTATGTATTATACAGAACTACCGCGTGCTTCGACTTCAAAGGGTTAAACCCCCCCAAAACTCCTTAAAACTTATCTTATACAATACCAGCACCAGTGTTTGTGTGTGTGTATGTGTGTGTGTGTGCATGCTCAAACACACCGCCACAGTCACGCAGCATGCACAACTCCCAGTGGTTGTCTTCACCTGCCTTCATGCACAGACACACAGGCAGACAAACAGAGAAATAAAAGAGGAGCAGTGCAATTGTAATTCAACCGTGCTATCAGCTGGTGCGAGACCATCTCTAAATGAGGTCTTGTGTCCCCCGCAGGCGAGATTGAGCACCGCTGATAAAGCAGAGCGCCGCGGTCTCTGCTTTCTAGTTTACACTGCTACTAAATCACAGTTTGTGTCCTGCACCCCCATCGGCTGTGTGTGCAATAGGACAATGAACGGGAAACAGAGTTGGCAATAACATGGGTGACGTCTCTCTCTCTGTGTGTGTGTGTGTGTGTGTGTGTGTGTGTGTGTGTGTGTGTGTGTGTGTGTGTGTGTGTGTGTGTGTGTGTGTGTCTGTGTGTGTGTGCAACGGCTTGTTTTATTCGTCTTGTGAGGATCTGATTACACAGTCACATTGTGGGGACCAGCAGTTTTTGTGTGGACAATATTGGGAAATGGCATCTCCCCAAAATATAAATCATTTAAATTCATTATGAAGACTTGGTTTAACTTCATGGTACGATTTGGTTTAGGTTAGGGTCACTCTGGTAGCGGTTATGGCTAGTGTCCAGGTAAGTCTCCAGAAAACTAATGGATGTCAATGTCATGTCCCTAAGAGGCATGTAAACACAATTGTGTGTCTTTGTGTACCTGGGATATTTTAGATAAAGTGAGGACTATTTTGTGGATTGAGGCTTAGTCAGATTGAGGGTTATGATGTATCTTGGAAAAGTATGCTTCACAATAATAACAACTCTCCTCAACTTGACGGAGCTTTTGTGGATTTTCAGCAAAGTGAGCAACAAGCTGGTGAAAACAGTCGAACAAGCAGCTTGACCAAAAAAGGCTAAAAGTATTGTGTAAGTTAAATGAATGCTGTAGTGTTGCTCTGTTTTCCTGTTCCATTCACACACACAGACTCTACACACATATCAGCCATGTTAATGCCCACAATGCTTTGCTATCCAGGGGAATCAAGTGACGGTTACTGCCATGGATTTTTCACCGATTGTTTTGTTTTTTGTCTTGGTCAAGCCTTACTTACTTCATTTACTCTGTAAAAAAAGGCCAATAACTACTGTTGCAATGAACACTAAATATTGAACTGGACTGTGATCAATAGAAAGTATTTTAAAATGGCATTACGTAAAACTCAATAATTGATTTAGGTGTTAAAGTTTATTCACCCTTTAATTTAGGACATGGTCCTCACAAGTGTATATGGTCCTCACAAGTGTAGATGAACAAGTACAAGTGTATGCGTGTGAGCATACTTTAATTGATGATGTTGCAGAAAACAAAACTCCATTCACGTGATGGGGATTGTAGTTCCATTTGGGGACTAAAACACTGTTTTGGTTAAAGTTAGTAAAAGTCTTGAGTGAATGCAATGTCCTCCTAAGGTACACAAATAGGTTTGTGTGTGTGTGTGTGTGTGTTCTTTTACTTTAGCAATGATTATGGAATTGACACGGCCTCCTTTTCTTTGCTGTTTCTTGAAGCCATGCGTTTTTCCGAGTGTATGAAAGCAGGTATTAAACCCCCAGTGCTTTATCCACAATTAGACTACTCTCATATTGTGGAGGGGAGGAGTTTGGTTTATGCCATAACTCAGTTCCTTTCCTCTTTTTACAAGCTGTAACTGTTTCAACTATCTGTTTTCTCCCTCCTCCAGTAAAGCGATTTAATCAAGACCTTTAATGGGACTAGTGATGGATTTGAGTTGACGCCAGATTAATCACCATTAGATATAAACTGCTTTCAATCCCCTCCTTCATAATGTATGCGTAATGCCAGTGTTTAATTATCATTCAGATTTGCTATTGTCACTTTAAATCATTACTTGTGTGGAAGATTATGACTTTAATTGAATATTGCCTCAACACACATGCTCATTACACAATACAGGATGTGTGTCATCCTGCAGGCCATTCGTGGTTACCCTACCTCGCCCCCTGCTGGCTACAATATTGAACTACAGTTATGAAACAATGAGTCTTTGTCTTCCCTCTGCCTCGACACTAAAATACTGACTGAGAGTTTAGAGAAACAGAAGAAGAGAGAGAATATGGGAGAGGGAAGACACTTGGGACAGCAGTGGTTCAATGAAGACACACACACACACGCACGCGCACACACACACACACACACTCTCTCTCTCTCTCTCTGTGCTTCTGCTTCTCACAAAGCCATTGTTGTGAATAAGTAATGGTCCATCTGGATTCCCAGAGCTGCACGTTTTTGCTGCCTTTGCTGCCAAATATAGAGGCTGTGTGCAGAGGAGCATAAAGAAGAGGATTATTACACAACCACCTCAACCCCTGGACTATCCTCCGTACAGGATGAGCAGCACAGTGTGAACTGTTACACTTCTGGTCGCCTTTTTTTATATCTTTGATGAAACAATTAAGATACAGATTCCAATTTTTATTGCAGAGTCAATTTGAGTGATGATGAGGAAGATATATGTGAAATCTAGACACAGCAACTTTCAAAAACTGTTATTTAAATGTCAGATGTGGACGAAAGTGGTAAAGTGGGATAATGATATCATATTTTATGCATGATTTAATTTAATGATTTGTGATTTTAGGATGTAATGAAGTATTCTTGGTTATATTTCACCACTGGCAATATGTTTACGACACAACCAACAATATTTATCCCTGATTCTATTGATCCCTCTATTTTTATTCAGAGCAGAATGTAAATGGATGGACGGCATGTTGGCTTTTTAATAGGAGAAGTGAGGTGACTTTTAACCAGTAAAATGGAGTTTTGTCCGTGATCGCTGAGTTACTGGCAATAACACACAACCCCCTGGTGATATTATAATTATAGTTTCTACTTTTTTAGGGGAATCAGTGGCGCTTTATAGATTGGTAAACAAGCCTCTGTCGGGAACATATTAGGAAAGCAGGTTCACTTTCGCTCGAGCTGTGCTTCATTGTCATCTGCAGGAGTCTGAGATGGGAAAGAAAAGCAATTTTGCAGCACAGCGACAAAAACAGAAAGGATACAGGAATTATACGTCACAGATAGTGAAGCACACGCACAGACACACACTGAAATGTGTGCCGTCAGCGGCGGTACCGCAGCTATCCATCAACGCTTTTGTAGAGAAGTCTTCCTCACCTCTAAAGTAGTTTATTAGCTATTCCTCTTGCACCAAATCTGCATATTCTCACCTTGGCACCAAACTAATTAACCTCTTCTGAAAAATATGCAGATTTATGGCCATCACAGCCCGAGGAACTAGCAGATGAGGAGTCACCGTGGTCGAAAAGGCCTACCTGGTTGTTGTTTTTACCGCTGGAGCTCCCGGAAGCAGAGGTCACGCGGAGAAGGTTTTCACTCATCTGAATCTTCGTCGGGGTGATAAAACTGAGAGATACGACCGCCGTCGTCCAAAATCTCTCCCGTAACCTTCAGGTGAGGCGTAACGGGGAGCGACGGCGGAGGAAGAGGGAGAGAGCTCAACGCCTCTGCCGCCTCTCCGCATCGAATCGAAGGAGACGTTGAGGAGGCTTCTGCAAGGAATGCTAATGCGCATCGGTCTGCGTGAGCAACGTTCGTCCCTCGGTCCCTAAGTGTGTGTCGTACTTTCATAAGGTGCATGTACCCCTGCTCCCTCGGCATGGACTGGACAGTCTATGTTGCTGCTACGTCCTTTTTCACTAAGGAAAACCACGCCAGCAGTGTTACATGTTTACAGTTAGTTTATTGTGAAATAAATGAAGGGTTGATTATGTCTGGAACGAGAAGGGTCGTGAAGAGCAGATTGGAGGGGTGCTATTGGAGACTGCTGACGTCTGGTGGTTAGAGGGAACGGCGGGGGTGGAGACTCGTGGGTGGGGGTTGTCTCTTCTGAAGCTCTGGCGGTGCAGAGTCCCCAAAAGATGGCTTAATGAAAAGCGTGCATGCCCGTTACGAGTGTTAGGTAGGAGCGGGTATCGGAGAGGACAGTGAGGGAGGACCGTGGCCAAGCGTCTGAAGATGTGGTTGCTAAGAGGTTTGGCTGGCGACGAGCGTTTGAGTAGGCGTGGTTAGGGTCATGACGCCATGAGTCTAGTCGAAAGGCGAAAGTGAGTTGAGGCAGACAAAGTTGTTGCTCTTGCAGGGTTTAGGGTTATGGATGATGTGTCGGCGGGACGGAGATGTCGGGCGTGGTCGAAGTGGTAAACTGGAGGATGCGGGAGGCCGGAAGCCAGGGAGACGATCGAATCTAATACTTGGCTGTGCAGAGAAAGCGCTAGCCTGAGCTGCTAGTGTGGCTTTGTAGGGAACTGAAGTGGGAGGCAGACTGTTGCGTGTGCAGTTGGTTCGTCTTTATGGAGCCCGCTGCTGCGTGGCTATGTGTTTGTGGGTTGAGGCTGACGCAGAGCCCCAAAAGAGTGGATATCTCTTTCTACGACGCGACGAGGTTACTATGCGTTAGATGCGTATGATGAAAAACATTCCTGTTATTGGGACGGTCAGAGACTGATGACGATAAGACTACTGATAGCGCAGAGTCAGATGGTAGAATAATGGTAGTGGGGTGAGGAAAGGTAGAGGCCTTTGTAGTAGCGATTCGACGGCTTGTGAAGGTAGTGGTGGATGGCAGGATCACGGTACGGGTGTGAGCAGGATCCTTGAAGACCTGTGTGGCAAACAGGCGACAGGTTCAAGCAAAGTTAGTAGGGTGCAATTATGAAAGCGATAAGGCTGAAGTGTAGTTAGCGGGTGTATTTGCGAGCCATGAAACCTGTGGAGCGAGAAAGTACGAAGACAGAATCGAGCGAGGTTAGTAGTCGGTGTGAGGGTTGAGGAAGGAAGACGTTATCCTCGCCGTTCAACTGGGATAGGAAGGGAGGGGGTGCGAGGAAGGAGGAAGTTACTCGCGATTTGAGTACGACCGGGAGAGGATGACCGGTGGGGTCAGGGTTCGGATGCAACCGCAGTCCGAGGAAACCTGTGAAACGAACGAAGCAACGAGGACAGGATCAGGAGAGGTTAGTAGTGTACATTAGTTTATACAGGTGTGATATGGGGTGCGGGTGGTGTGATGGAAGGATAGAGGGTAGAGGGTGAAGGGTTGAAAAGGATGTGGGGATTAGGGTAGAGGCAGTCGGGATTAGGGTAGGGGGATGTAGGGTTTAGGGTCGGGGGATGTAGGGATTAGGGTCGGGGTAAAGGGATGAGAGGATGTGAGGATTAGGGTCGAGGGGGAAGGGATGTAGAGATTCGGGTAGGGGTGAATGGATGGGGTGGTGGTCGAGGCATGATGGAAGAAGAGCCGTGATGGCTGTCTCGGTTGGGAGTCGGAGGCTGGTGCGTATGAGTTGGTCTTCCTGCACGAGGAACCGAAAGTGAGTCACTGGTCAAGTTTTGAAGCCTTGGATGGAAGGCTCGGACGTTATGTCGAAGCTTTGTCTGAATAGATTGCGACGGTGCTGGACCTTTCGTGTATGCCTCGGAATGGCTGCGGCGTGCCGACGGGTGGAACATTTGGAGCGAGAGGGGCCCGAGCGGTGGGCGGCCATGTCTGACCGGCTGCAGGAGCAGCAACAACGCAAAGCGACTTGCAGTCTCAGACGAGAAACGACTCTTTCGGGCGCTCCTCTGGCGTCTCCGCTGATGGCTGTGCTGACCTCGGCCTCCGTACCTCCGGAGAGTGAGGGGGAATGCAGCGGGTGGGGGGGGGGAATCGAGGTGGCCGTAGCCTCCCCGGACCTGTCCGCCACGGTCCTCGCGATCAGCGCAAGCTTCACTACGACGACCTCCTCCTCTGGTGGCGGCGGCAGCTGCAGCGTCTCAAGCCTGGTTCAGGAGCGGACGGGAGCAGCGGCGTCGGCGGGGCGTTCAGGGAGCTGTTCGAGGCCTGTCGTAACGGAGACATATCCAGAGTAAAGAGTCTCATCAATTCGGTGAACGTAAACGCGAAAGACATGGCTGGAAGTAAGATATATATATATATATTATTATTTATTTATTTATTTATTTTTATTTTATTTTTTTTTCTGAGGAGGAAGGTCCGCTGGCAAGTTGCTGCCGCGCTTCCTCCGCTGTTGGACTTGTTTTTGTTGTTGTTGTTGATTGTTGTTGATGTTCAGTTTTAATTTTGTTTCGATCTGCTTTTATCTTTTATTCTGTATTATTGTATTTTAAGGTGACCTTGGGTGACTTGAAAGGCACCTCCAAATGAAATGTGATATTATTAATGGTTGCGAGGGCTGCGTCAGCATTTGTGGTGAAGTTTGGCCAAGAAATTGCGAGGTGAAATGTCTCTGGTACAGAGGCAGCTTGAAATGGGCTGGGATACGACCTG
>NC_079388.1:18133654-18216154 GCF_029220125.1 Pseudoliparis swirei
GTAGTCGACCTCGTCTGTCTTTCAACCTGCAGCCGCTTGAATTCAGAGACAACGTTCATCTGACAGCGTTCACAGATCTCTAGTTTCCTCGCGTCCCGAACGACGAGCCCAGAGATGACAGATTGTCCTCTTTTTTTTGGGAGAAGCCCCGAAAATCTCGGCGATAAGATCGCGCCGGGATTCGTCTCTTCCTCGGGCGATTCCGTATTTGGTTTCCCCGAGGCAGCAAGAACGTCTCAAAAGACTGGATGTCGATGCCTGAGATGAACGGCCATCGAGTCGGAGGCCCGACGTTCAATGATTGCACAGGTGGGCCGATGCGTCGATCTGATTGGCCGACAGACGGCGCTTCCTGCCGGTCGTCCGGAGGGTGGACGGAGGTGAAGAAAGGGCAGAGCGGCGTCCTCTACGTGGGGCGGCGGAGGTGCAGGAGAGCTGTGGAGATGCCCCGCGGGGCCGAGGGGAACCGGTGGTCGTTTTTTTTTTTTTCCCCGAGCGACCGCCGATCAGAGAGAAGTCACGTGACCCTTTCGTTAAAAAATAAAACAAGGTGCACACCTGGAGGGGTTGGCCACTCCCGTTAAAACAATGAGGGTGGACTGATTAGATTGGGGAGGGGGGGGGTGTCAAAGGTCACCTCATGAAAGACATTTTTGGGCCTCGATTCATTAGCGTTCACATGCTCATCGAGAATCTCATGAACACTATGCTAATCCTGTGTGTGTGTGTGTGTGTGTGTGTGTGTGTGTCAAGTCAGGCTCATGGGAAACACAACCCTGTTCATAGAAGACCTTGAGTCTCACACAAGCAAACACCCACACACATACACACACTTTCTCTCTCACACACAGGTGTGTTGTTGTTGTTGTTTTTGTTGTTGTTGATGTTGTTGTTGTTGATGTTGTTGTTGCTTCTCTCTCTAAGGAAGCAAGAAGGTTCAGCGAGGTGTCATTTCATCCGTCGTTCATCTCACCATCAACAAAACATTGTGTGCATTTTTTTTTTAATCGATCGCCGTCATGGCCGAGGAAATACCCCGAGTCACACTTTAGTGAGAAACAGAGGAGCGAGGAGAGAGGAGGCGGTGAAGGGAGGAAGATGTGTGAGTGAGAGAGAGAGAGAGAGAGAGAGAGTTGAAAGACATGTGTTCAGCCCTCCAGTGGAACAACTTTGTTTATTAATGTATTACAAGGTGTAACCACTGAAGATTCATAACCTGTCCCCTCTCAATTAATGTGTTACCCGTGGCCATGTGTGTGTGTGTGTGTGTGTGACCATCAGAGAGATTGAGGTGAACTCCGCCACGGTCACGTGGGAGATCCTGGAGGGCGACCCCGTCATCGGATTCGCCATCACCCAACAGGTAATATATATATATATATATATATATATATATGTGTGTGTGTGTGTAAAGAGAAACTTTGGACAATGAGACGCAATTAGCCTCGAACATCCGAAAGACGGCACGTTTCAGCGGGAATCTTTTTTTTTTTTTTTTTAAGTCCTTAAACCATCTGCCGAAAAACATGAAATAACTTCCCAGAACTCGCCTGAGAATTCCCAAATGTCCAAGTCACCCCGTGTTACTCGTCTTCACACCCATGGGGACGTCCTCTAAAAGTTAATTCGGCGTAACTGTAGTGCCGCCAATTTTGCAAAAAAAGAAACAAACAAATATTGGAGAAAGCAAACCGTTCAGGTCGAATCTCTACGAGAAGCGACCGACAGATTAGAGCTGCTTAAAAAATAAGAAACTGAAATTCTGTCCTGATCCGGAGGGAAAAGATGGCATATACAAAAGATACTGGCGCTTTTTGTTTTTAATAAAAGGACTTTTCAGATCATTTCGTAAGAATATAACTCAATTGGGTCTCGTAAACACGCCGTACGTCAAGAAAAAAACATCCCCGAGTTCTCCGGGAGACTGGAGTTCCGAAATCGCGCGAGACGTAGGACGACCGCCGCAGGGACGTGACTCCATAACATCCTTCACTCCTCGTTCCCTTGCGATCGGTACTTTTCTTTGACTTCTTCCTTCAGCCTCGTTTCAGACGTACACACTTAGTCTACGTTCAGTTCAGAGAAAAGTCAATAAATGATCTTGTTTAATTGTCCGCCCCCCCGAGAGAGATTTACTCCTAAACCAGCGGGAAACCGATCGACCCGAAGAAAACCTGCAGCGCTCCGCTTCCTCCGGCCTGATTACACTGCAGGAGAAACGATTTAATTGGTTAGACGGTCGACTGGGCGAGAGGAATCGGGTTTTGGCGTCCGCCGGCCGCGAAGTTACTCGCCATGAAATCTGCATTTGATCGAGAGAGAGTCTTGATCCCGGGAATCTTCTAGAGCGCCTTGAAGGCTGAAGATGAACTCGTCACTTTTAGTTTGAGTGATTTTTACTCGCTTGACCATTTGAGGCTTTCTTTTTTCTTCACTCGCACTTCTCCGTGGCTTGTCTCCGTGGAAACAGTTATCATTTCCTTCATCCGCCACGAAGAGCTAACCTATAATTCTGCTTCATACGTGTTGAGGACGTCCCTCAAATGTCAGAAGATGTAACGCCCTCGTGTTTTGGGTTCATAACATTAATATCATATATATATATATATATATTTATACATGACACAGCTCTGTGACTTTCACCGACTAAATCTTATTATTAAAATATATAAATGGGATGATGCTTGTTGTCAAATGATTATTACATACATACCAGTTTATTAACAGTAAATTAATCCACAGCAATGTTTCCTTTTTTCTTGTTTTCGAATACATGTACATTAAATATTGCTCGATAACTCGTCCACTTGTCGTGCAGTTTGTACGTGTTTTGAATTTACTTTTTTTTCTTTGCAGCCATTTGCTAAAATAAAAAATAAAACATTTTATTTCTCATGAATGTTCACTCAGCGCCCCACCTGGACTGAAAAATACAGATATGTAGAAATGTTTGCAAATTTATTAAAAAAGAATAACTGAAATATCACATGGTCATTCCGTACCCACTGTAAGTATAAATACCACAGAGGGAGAAATACACATAGATATTGTGCTTAAAGTATGACAAGTACAAGTACTGCTATGCCCTTGTTATTGTATCCTCATGTATTCATTGTGGCAGGTTAAAGGGTGAGGTGGGTTCTACTGCTGTATGGACTCATGTAGTATGAAGTATATGTTCTGTCATCTCATTTCATATTTGCCTCTGATATGAGATAATGAAAAGGAAAGTACTCTACACTGTAAATCCTCAGGTGTAGTTCAAGTACATCACATTACGAGAGAAAAAGAAGACCCGGTTAGTTTAATCAAACCGTGAGTTTTGCCGCAAAAAAAAAATCATATTTTTGGTTTTAAAAAATAAATTAAAAAACTCACCTCCCTAATTGCCCTTTAAGTAGCCGTCCACTTGTGTGTCTTTCACTGCTGGAGGTTCCTTTGTGGAAAGAGTGTTAAGTAATGCAGCTGGTTGAGTAAGGTGTGTGTGTGTGTGTGTGTGTGTGTGTGTGTGTGAAGACCCCTGGCATGTGTAAGATCAGTCTCATTGGCTCTACCTCAGCAGTCGTCTCCATTGTGCCGCCTGCGGGCTTCTCTCGGTCGGGTGGCTCAGGTCTGCCCCCTGCTGCCGGGAACCACGAACTGCACCCTCACGTTTTAAAGGGAAACGGACATTTTTAAAAATTCATTCATTTTGATTTTTAGAGCTTAAATTATCCAAAAATGGTGAACAAAGTCCCACAAAGGCAACTTAGTCTGTCATTTTAGTATGTCATACATTTATATCAACGAGAGCGTGGACACTCCCGTGTGTGATGTCGTAAAGTATAAAGACTCATGTTGATGGACGTATTGATTCTTATCAGTCGAGGACATTACGTCATCCTTTATTTAGGTGATGTCACCACAAACTGTACATTTAGAAGTTGACGATCATATTCTCTCAGACTTCTATTAAATCTGACTTATCTTTTCAATGCCGGTCCCTCACTGGCTTCCCTTGACCCCCTTTAAGGATTACCGTGTTATATTATACCAAGGGAGACACTGAACATGTTCAATAAACACTTTTGTCAAGTAATTCAGATTCCAGAAGAATGAGAAGTATACAAATATTCAATATTAACTTTTTTTAAATTTACCATACCTTAATTTCTCTCAACTTAAGATTCTTTTTTTTTCTTTCTTTTGGTTTTATTGTATTTTGAAAATTGTGTGATTTGAATCCATCGTACTTTCCTTTGAATGTAAATGTGTATGCAAGACTTTAAAAAGGTTTTTTATGTATAAGAAATGCTTTACAAATAATATATTAACAAAACTATTAATGCTAATTTCAAGATACATTTGAATGTTTTATAGCCAGTTTAACTAAATTTAATATAATTTAGAGGAAACAGCCTTTAAGATCAGTTTCATACATTTTGAAGCCACTAGGAAACAGAATTTAAAAAATGATCCCCATGAAACTTCCCCGGTTGATTACCTGCATTAAGAGAATAGTTTTTTTGTATCACAGGTTGTAGTAATAACATTAATAATAGAGATGTTAGGTTTTAAATATGCAAATGAGACCTCATCTGAAGCCGACATGTGGGCGTGGCCTCTAAAGTTCACCCGTAACCTCCGTAATAATGAAAAGACTGAATATTTAAAGCTGTGAATTAAACGTTGAACCTCAAACTGAACTGCACATAAATACAAACATTTAGTTTTATTCGTGAATATAATTTTAACTCTTTATAAAGCCGGTCGATTACAATGTCCACGATACGGATCCCGACGACCTGGAACTCGTCCGAGGGCCGTCGACACGGACGAGGAAAACCCCAAAGCGCCTCCTCGCCGCTACGGAGACACGAGCGCCATCGTCCACGCGCCGAAGGACTGAAACTCCTCAGCGGACGTCACATCTTACAAAAATAATTACAACTCTATAAATTATTACCTACACACACATTTACAAACGAGGCCAGGACCGCTGACCGGAAGAAGAAGTGAGACTGAGGCTCCTTTACCGAGGAGGAGGTTATCGCCCCTCCCCCCCCGATGAAAGGAGGAAGGATGTTATTGCCCCCCCCCCCCCCCCCGATGGAGGACTTGTCCACATGAAGAAGTGCAGCAACGAGGCGAGGAGGCCAAACGGCATCTCACGACTCGGCACTTATTCCCTTAAACACCACGTGATGCCGTGTTCATTCATAGGAAGACAGACAGACCCTCCTCTCCTCCCCTCTTCTCCCCTCCCTCCTCTCCTCTCCTCTCCTCCCCTCCCCTCCTCTCCTCCCCTCTCTCCTCTCCTCTCCTCCCCTCCCCTCCCCTCCCCTCCCACACACACGGTTGTGTGTTTTTCCCTCCGGTCAGAAGCCAAAGTCGTCGTCCCCTGGAGGACCGGCGCCGCTGGGTGAGTTTCCGTTGGCGGCGTCCCAGTCGGGTTCGGCGAGCCAGTCCTGGGGCGTCACCCCAATGTCCAAGACCTGGGGGTTAGTACGCGACACTGCCAGTCTGCAGGGGGGGGGGGGGGGGCAATGGACAAGATTAATGGTGGATTACACTTAGTAGAAAAGGAGAAGATGCGATTAGCATCCAGGTGTCAGAAGCGAGCAATGCTATTTGCACTCGACCCTAAAATAATAATAAATAGAAAAAACTTCTCACAGCACGACTTCCACTCTGAGTCCTACGACGTTTCCGACTCGCGAACTGTTGCCGGAGTCAGAAGGATTGAAAGGCGTTGCGGTGACGAGGCGGCGGCTGCCAGAGCGCTCCTTGAGGAGCATTTTAAAACCCACACAAGAGCAGGACGGATTCTGTGTTCTACTTTCTCCTCTCGTCCAGACCAGAGCCGACCGAGAGGTTCGTCAACGCCCCTCCGGCACTCCCACTGGTTCAGGCCACCGAGAGACAGACGGGTGAAGAGGGGATCAGGAGGCGCGATACGAGGCGGGAGGAGACGGTGCTACTTTGAAATCAGCTTTCTTTTCAGAGTCCACGATTAAAGGACACGGGAAGCTACCCGTTGTTGTTGTTGTTGTTGTGTTCAGGTTAGTGATGAGACTACTACGCTACATAAGGCTCGGAGCAGCTGACGGCCAGACGCTACGTTACCTGGACGCGACCCTGAGCTCTCCAGAGCGCGGCTGGAGACAAACACACGGAGACGGAGGACAGGATGAAAAAAACTAAATCAGGAGGGATTTGTGTTCTGCAGTACACAGAAATCACCAGTGGGTGGCGCCGTGAGGCAAAGCAGTAGAGAAGAGCTGCTCACAGATTTTAACAAAAGCAGCAAAAAGAGAATCAACGAGGATTCTATAATAAATATATATAAAAATAAGACATATCTTACCTGGAGAAGGCTTCATCCAAACCATCTTCTGTCTCCTGGAAGAAGAAGAAGAAGAAGAAGAAGAAGACGAAGAAGATTAGACTTCATGATTTATGTAGAACAGGCAGATGCATAAATAGCAGTAAAGGTAAGAGGAACATCATTTGTATTTTTCACTGCCTAAAATAAGACATTTGAAGACTTGAAGTCTCCAGCAGGAGTCGACCCCGCCGAGGCCTCCGGGTCTTACGCAGGCCGGGTTGCTGTTGGCCCCTGGGGGCCGCTGGTTGTCCAGCTGATCCTCTGCTCCGTTCTCATTGGCCGACGCCACGGCGTCGCCGGCGTCCTCAAAGTCCAGCAGGTTGTCCGTGGCGACGTCTGCACGAGGGGCGGACAGACCGTTAGCCTGAGAGTTAACGTTACCGTCGTGTGTGCACTTTCATTTTATAAATATTTTAAATATGAAAAGAAAGAAATGGAGGCGGGGTCCCAAACATGTCGACGTTCCTTAAATTAACTCGACGTCGCCGTGTCTTAACTTTTAGTTTCTCTTTAGTGTCTCCAAACAACAATAGAAAAAATTATTAGAAAAATTATTAAAAAGTTGGCATTTTCAGATCATATTAAACTTATATTAAACCCCTATAATAATATCCATAAATCATATTCATTCTATTTAAATCTGCATAAATAGTTTAGTTTTAACGCAGCACGATGATCATTTTATGTGAAGCACTTTTAAAGTGTTCGATATTCATCATCATCATCATCTCGTTGGGCTCAGTTTCAAATTCTAAGAGATCAACTTTCTCTCGGCTGCACCGAGAAATTTAAGAAATGGAAGAGAAACCCTCGTCGGCATGGCGCCAAGTTGGGACACACACACACACACACACACACACACACACACACACACACACACACACACACACACACACACACACACACACACACACACACACACACACACACACACACACACACACACACACACACACACACACACACACACACACACACACACACACCTGTCCCCTTCAGGCTCCCCACGCTGTCGGAGCTCTCCGAGCTGCTGCTGGCCTCTCCGGCCGAGCCGGACTTCGCCCGCTTCCCCTTCTCTACGAGAGACACGGAAACATTCAGCTGCGACCTCGAACACAATTCAGGAACGCACGGAGGCGACGGCTCCGGCGCGCGGCGCTCGGGGAGTCGGGCGCTCACCTTCTTTGGCCACCTGCCAGAGTTCAAACGCCACCGAGAAGGCCTGGGCGACCGTCAGCGCCACCGCCTGAGCCTGGAGGGCGAGGAGGAGACACGGCGTCACGCGGGAGGAGGGCGGCCACGTTCACCTCAAACCAACAACAACGAGCCGTCTGACTGGCGGCTCACGCAGCACAGAGAGCTCATCGGTCCTCAGGGGAAACGCAGACTGAATGTTATTCAGAAAGATCAAAAGAAGAGCACCACGAGGGGGTCCACACCACCACAGGGGGGTCCACACCACCACGAGGGGGTCCAGACCACCACGGGGGGTCCAGACCACCACGAGGGGGTCCAGACCACCACGAGGGGGTCCAGACCACCACGGGGGGGTCGAGACCACCACGAGGGGGTCCACACCACCACGAGGGGGTCCAGACCACCACGAGGGGGTCCACGCCACCACGAGGGGGTCCAGACCACCACGAGGGGGTCCACACCACCACGGGGGTCCAGACCACCACGAGGGGGTCCACACCACCACGAGGGGGTCCACACCACCACGAGGGGGTCCAGACCACCACGGGGGGTCCAGACCACCACGAGGGGGTTGAGACCACCACGAGGGGGTCCACGCCACCACGGGGGGGTCGAGACCACCACGAGGGGGTCCACGCCACCACGAGGGGGTCCAGACCACCACGGGGGGTCCAGACCACCACGAGGGGGTCCAGACCACCACGAGGGGGTCAGACCACCACGAGGGGGTCCACGCCACCACGAGGGGGTCCACACCACCACGAGGGGGTCCAGACCACCACGGGGGGGTTGAGACCACCACGAGGGGGTCCACACCACCACGGGGGGGTCCACACCACCACGAGGGGGTCAGACCACCACGAGGGGGTCCACACCACCACGAGGGGGTCCAGACCACCACGAGGGGGTCCACACCACCACGGGGGGGTCCAGACCACCACGAGGGGGTCCACACCACCACGAGGGGGTCCACACCACCTGGCACATTAAAAGCCCAAACACACGGCCTCTGCCCTCACCACTTTCCTCTTGGGGCAGAGGTAGGCGTGGCACTCCAGGGTCCCGTTGACGGGGGTCTGGGCGATGTAGGCGAACACTTTGTCGTGCAGCTTGTCCACCGTGCAGTACGAGATTCTGCAGAGGCGACAGGTTAAAGGAGGCGGCGCCTGGACCGACTCTGTGGTCCTCAAAGATGTTCACGTCCCGACAATGTCGGAACAAAAAGGTTCGTACTCTCAATTAATGCTCAATGTTGAGCTCTTATTTTGAAGGGCAACAGCAGGAACGCCGATCTCAGGATGTGGCGAGTCGCCAAGAGGGGAAATGCAGATTTTTTTGGGGGATTTCAAGACCTTTTATTGCGAACACATATTACAAGAGCTATACATTCATTAATAAATAAAGAGCGATGAATAAAAACTAAAGAGCGTTAACGCCATCACGTAAACATGTACACTCGTTAAAACTAAAACGATTTATGCAGATTTAAATGGAATAAATAAGATTTATGGACAAATGTAGCTCTTTCTTTATTAATGAATTAGTTTTATGTCCATGTACTTTGTAATATGTGAAGTTCTCAATAAATTAAAATAATCTGCATTTCCCCTCGCGCCCAAACTGCAATACCTCGGCGCCCCACTAGAGGGCCGCGCCCCCCAGTCTGACGCGTACCTGTAGATGGAGACGTCCTCCAGGAGCTGGCCGCCGCCGCCGTCGTGCAGGACGACGCCCCGAGGGGAAACCGTGAGGGCGACTTTCTGAGGCTTCTTGCCACCGGCTTTGGTCTGGCGGCGGGAAACAAGTTCAAATGAAAAGAGACGTTATATTAGACTTTACATTGGTGACGTTAGCTGTTGAGTTTATCCACATTTACCTGTTTATGCACATTTTCAGTTTGCATTAAAAACTACAAAAATTACACAAACTTACACTACCGTTCAAAAGTTTGGGGTCATCCAGACAATTTCGTGTCTTCCATGAAAACTCACTTTTATTTATCAAATGAATTGAAAATTGAATAGAAAATATAGTCAAGACATTGACAAGGTTAGAAATAATGATTAATATTTGAAGTATTAATTTTGTTCTTCAAACGTCAAGCTCAAAGGAAGGCCAGTTGTATAGCTTATATCACCAGCATAACTGTTTTCAGCTGTGCTAACATAATTGCACGGGTTTTCTAATCAGATATTAGTCTTCTAAGGCGATTAGCAAACACAATGTACCATTAGAACACTGGAGTGATCGTTGATGGAAATGGGCCTCTATACACCTCTGGAGATATTTCATTAGAAACCAGACGTTTCCACCTAGAATAGTCATTTACCACATTAACAATGTATAGTGTGTATTTTTGATTAATGTTATCTTGATTGAAAAAACAGTGCTTTTCTTTGAAAAATAAAGACATTTCTAAGTGACCCCAAACTTTTGAACGGTAGTGTATATGTATATTTTAGCTCAGTTGAGGAGGAAGAGTCTTGGTATTGAGAAAAGCAACTTTAGAAACGGACTTGAATGTTTCCCGACGTTCACTGAAGGGGTTTTTACTCCTCTGCTCTCGGCTCGGGGACGCGTCGCCTCAAATGGTTCAGTGGCGCCCGGCGGGAGAATTTTAAACATTTGTTTGCGAATTTCCTGCAAGTTTGCTTATAATTTGCGCAGAATTTGGACGGAAAACGTGACGACAACGTCGGGGGAAACTTTACGAACCCGGTTTCACCGCATCTCGTTTTTTCTTTAACCCTCCTGTCACCTTTGGGGTCAATTTGACCCCATTCAATATTTAACGTCTCTAAATAAATGATTGAAATCATTTTTTTTGCTTCATATTTCATGACTTTTCCTAATGTATTGGGGACAACTGGGAAAACATAAAATTCTCATGATGATATGTTTTCAATGTCCTGAACACAACTCGTACGCATCGGTGTTCTTTGGGGTCAATTTGACCCCAGGCTGGTTTTTACTGTGTGAAACATATAAGAAATATCAACTTTATTATTTATTTAAAGGGCTATTTAGGTCGTCAACAAACAAACATAAAGTACCTCACACTTAAACTTGGGAAACAATATTAATTCTAATCATTTTCTGGAGATTTTAATTGCTGTGGTCAAATTGGCCCCGAGGGTAAAAGATGTTATACATTTGAAGGTAACAGGAGGTTAAAACTCAAGTCCAGTTCTCGACGTTTCATCGCTTGTTGTTCATCGGGCCAGATTTACCCCCGTTTACCCAAAAAAGTCAAGAAAAAGAAGTTGATAAATATTCACGGAGAACAAGAACGGGAGTACATGAACCTGAAGGAGGCGGAGACGACGTCACAAGAAGAATCGATTTTGTCTCGACAGCGTTCCATCGAGTGCAAAGACTCCCAGCATGCAACAGTCCTGTTGGCCTGTTATCGTGACGCCGTTGCTCCGGCCCTCACCGTGGCGACGATCCTCTTCACGGCGGCGGCCGACAGCTCCTCTCCCTTGGGCTGGTCCACGAGCGTCATGCCGAGGCGCCGGAGGTTAAAGGTCACGCCCTCGACGACGGCCTCCCGCGTGTCGGTCCAGTTCTCCGGGAGCTCTGCGGGGAGAAATGAAACAGAAAGTTAAAAACAGCCGATGTCTTTTTCACGAGAAACTCCCAATCGGAGGAAACGTAAACGCGTCGCCGTCGAGACGTTTCGTCGGCAGAGGATCTGGGCGAGAGGCCGGCGCGACGAACGCCGCGTCGGACGCCACGGGGACGAGAAGACAGAGTGTCCAACTGTCCAGGGACTCTGACTTCCTGTGATAAGAGGAGCGCTCAGAGGAGCCGGAGGCGAGCGCCGGGTTTACTGTGGAGGAGAGGAACAGGCATTATCTGCTCATGTGGCGTCTTATCAGGTGTGTGTGTGTGTGTGTGTGTGTGTGGGCCCTGACCCGCTGGTTGTGTGTCCAGACATTTCCTCAGAGAAAGAAGAGGAGGGGATAAGAGGGACAGGAGGAAGAACAACAACATCCCCATTACCTAGAAATGCATCCTCCTCCGAGCACTCTGCTCCCTGTGGGGTGGGAACACACACACACACACACACACACACACACACACACACACACACACACACACACACACACACACACACACACACACACACACACACACACACACACACACACACACACACACACACACACACACACACACACACACACACACAGAGGAGTGCAGGAATTTGTTTTCCAAGACACAAGAATCATTTTCGTGACCCAAAGCAGTGTCCAGCGTTCACACCACGGATCATTCTTAGGACTGATTCCAGCTCCGGGAGCCTCGAGGGAGACCAGGACCAGAACCAGGACCAGGTCCTCATAGCTAGGGATGGGCATCGAGAACCGGTTCTGTTTTAGAACCGGTTCCCGGTGAACCGATTGTTTGGGATCGTCAGCCAAATTCTTGAACGGTTCTGCTAACGGTCCTCTGTGGCATTGCGCATGTGCAAACTTTTTTAGTTTCTTCTTCAGACTGCAGCAAACATGGCAACTAGGCAGAGGCGTTCTAAAGTTTGGCTCCATTTCACACGACAAAAAGTGCAGTGAGGTGAGTTTGCTCACCTGTGTGCGGCATTACGGCTGAGCGCTGTGAGCGCTGCGCGTGCAGACAGCATTTAACGGAGCAGCGTGCGCTCTGATCGCTCTTTTAATGAAGTATCGATACTAAAAATATGCTAAATCACATAGTTTTTAACGTACGGGTACTTTGTTAGCATCGCTACACCGTGCAGCGTGACAGCAGCAGATGGAGCGGACTAACATTCAAGCTAACCTAACTTCCCAAACGCTGTGGACATCTGAACGCTGATTGGCCGAGACGCGACACGTCCCATCAAAGATGTTTTATTGCGAAGAGCACCACTTCACATTTTCTCCGCGTCTCACTGCAATCTCAACGGCAGCGGGCCAGGTGAAAAAAATAATAAATCGGAAAGCGTCTCTGGTATTGTTCAGGGGGCGGGGCCAAATGTGGAGGCGTTCATTGTGTAAACCAGCTTTCACTATGTAAATAATCTCCATTGCCATCCAATGTAGCTGATGAGGTTCAGAGTCAGACGGGTTCAGAGGCTGGTGGTCTGTCTGGGTCACAGGCTACAGCACGTCTTGTACACCTCCTCATATCTTTGTGTTCATCCTCCATCTGAGAGAGTGTTCTCCATGGCTGGAGACACAATAAGTTCTGAGAGATCGCGTATCCTCCCGGAGAAAGCAGACATGCTTATTTTTCTGCACAAGAATTGTTGATGATCCATACAATTGATGGTTGCACACTTGGTATTTGCCACTGCTAGTTTCATTTTTGGCAGCTCAGTTCATATACCCTTTTAAAAAAAGGAAGGAGCACTGTAATTTCTAGGAACATGTTTAAATTAAACAGAATACATTTTATTTAAGTTATGTAAGTTTTATTTTAAGTTCAAGAGGAATATGTATAAATGTTTTTGGTTATTTAAAAAAATGTAAATGTGTATGTATACATACTGTATATGGTGTGTGCAGCATTATAGAAAAGAAAATTAATGTAAATAAACCCATTTGTGCTCTTTTTTTCACCCCTTGCCCAATAAGAATCGATAAGAGAATCGATAAGGAATCGAATCGATAAGCAGGAATCGATAAGGCATCGGAATCGTTAAAATCGTATCAATTCTCATCCCTACTCATAGCGATCCCAGTCCAATGGCTCGGGCTCTGGGCTCTCAGGACGGCTTTAAATGGCAAAAACATGTTTTTAAAGTTGACTTGGACCAAATGTCCATTCAGACAAACGAGATTACATAGAATACAGTTTTTGGGAACAAGAGGTCACCGCCACGCGACCTTCAAGCTGATAACGGCAGGTATTTGGGTTTCAGGTTGACGGTTACAGACACAGTTCATATTGCATACGTGCACTAAAGGGTTGGTTTACATATTTATGAGAGCTTTAATGTTTGTTTACTTTATTATACGTGTTGTTGCACTGACCCCGTTGTTCTGCTCTCGTCCTGCACATCTCCAGCTGTGCGTCTGATAAAAAAGGAACATGTTTTTTTATCTCATCCGAACCAAAAAAAACACAAAAAAACTAAATTATTTTCCTCTCAAACCAAAGAGAACAGAATTATTTGTACTCGTGGGCAAATAAATGAGAAATTTAGAAATCATTGGAGGGAAAAGGAGGTGCAGTGTTGTGTTTTAAAACTTTAATTATCTTTTTTTGCCGCCTTCAAGCAAAAGTTGATGCGTCGCCTGAGTTTCTCCACAAAGAAACAAACAGCATCACTTTAAACTCCTTTACCAGAGATTTGAGACTAAATGTATGGAAACGAGAAGAAGTCAGAGATCACTCGACTGAAAACTACTTTTAACAACTCCTTAAAAAATAAAATTTGACGAGAGCAGGTTCCTGTGGAGGTTGAGACGCTCAGAGAGAGGAGAGCAGCAACGTCAAAAGAGAGCGACACCTGAAGGGAAACAGCTGAGACACACACACACACACACACACACACACACACACACACACACACACACACACACACACACACACACACACACACACACACACACACACACACACACACACACACACACACACACACACACACACACACACACACACACACACACACGTTACGCTAACGTCTCGAGAGGCGTTCAGGGTCGACAGGACGAATGACCACAAACTCTCGCCTTATGGCCGCCGTGTGTTTGTAGAACTTTAATTCTGAGCCTCAACATGAAGCTCCCCACAGGTTTCCTCGTCACGGCGGGGTGCAGACACACATCCGGCATCGAGCCGCCGCCCTTTGGCCTGCCAGCCTGAAAAAGTCCATTAAACTTGCATTCTGTCTCCTGGCCACCAGGGGGCGGCGACTCTAAGTCAGATTGTATAGACGTCTATGAGAAAACGTTCCCGCTTCTCTCGATTCATCCCTTCAGTAAACATCGTAAACACGAGTTTATGGTCTCAGTCTCTCGTCTTCAGGCCCTCTTCAAAAAGAGCCGATGTGTGTTTCGTAAATGATGGTGCATTTAGATTAAAATAGACCACGAAGCAGCGTCTGCTGTGGGCGGGGCCTCAACGTGACCGACAGGTCGCGACCACAACGTGGCACTTTGAACTCAGAAGCCAGAAAAAACCATCAAAGAATTCATGTCCATACAGCTCAAACTACCCGCAGAGACCGTGAACAACATAACTTTCCACCGCGTCCACCGTCTGGGACCGCAGAACAACAGCCGGCCGCGGCCAATCATCGCTAAGTTTGAACACTATAAACAAAAAGAACAGGTCAAACAACAAGGCAGGCAGCTCAGAGGAACGGACTATGGACTCAACGATCAATACCCAAAAGAAATCATGCAACGTCGCAAAGTTTTATTTCCAATCCGCAAAAACATGATGAAAGAAGGAAAGAAAGCAATAATATCACTGGACAGACTATACATAGATGGACAATTATACCGCGATAAGGACGTAACCCCCTGGCTCTTCTAGACCCCGGTTTTCTCTCTCTCTCGCTCTCTCTCTCTCTCCTGTCCCTACGTATCCGCATACATACACAAAACTCCCCATCGTAATCTCGATATGCCCCCCTCTCTTTTCTTTGCATTTCACTGTTTCGATTATTTTATTATTTAGTATTGCACCCATGTCGTACTGTACCTGACAGTATGAACCCCGATCTGGTTCACACATTGCCTTGTATTTCTGTTATGTGTAATATGTTACTTACTTTGTTGTCTTTACGTTCCTATGTTTTTTTGTTTTGTATATGTTTGTTCTTCCCTGATTCAATGTCTGCTCATACTGCTGTGTCATTTACACATCAACACACACACACACACCAACATTAACACTCAGTCTATAGTATTTCAATTAACATGTCTTCTCTCAAATTCTTAACCTGGAATATCCATGGAGTTGGTTCTAAAGCAAAACAAATTAAAGTTTTAAATCATCTGGCTAAACTGAAAGCAGATATATGCTTAATACAAGAAACACATCTCTCAGAATCAGGTCACAACAAATTTAAATCAACACAATTCACTCATTCATTTTCAGCTCACTACAACACAAAACAAAGAGGAGTCTGTATTTTAATTAACAAGACAGTTTCCTTTATCCACAACTCCACCATCACTGACCCAGAAGGCCGGTTTATCATTATTAACATATCCGTCAACAATAGTCCAGTCACAATCTGTAATGTTTATGGCCCAAACTCTGATGATCCATCCTTTTTTCATAATTTTTTTTCATCTCTCTCAAACATTTGCAACTGTCCAGTCATAATGGGAGGCGATTTTAATACAGTTATCGACCCATCAGTAGACCGATCTAATATTACAAATAAAAAACGTACCTGGCAATCCACAGAAACAATAAAACAGTTCATGAGGGATTGTGGTCTTGGCGATAGTTGGCGATTACAGAACCCCAACGCAAGAGAATACTCATTCTTCTCTCCGGTTCACCGTTCATACTCACGCATTGACTTCTTCCTTAACAGCAATTCAATTATATCAGATATTTCAGACTCAAAGATTCACCCTATAATTATCAGCGACCATGCTCCCGTAACATTTACATGGAATAGAATTAACATACATAAACCAATCACTAGATGGCGTTTCAATACGTCTCTTCTCAAAGACCCTCAGTTTGACAGTCTGATTAAAAAAGAGTGGGCATCCTTCCTAGAAATAAATGATTCCCCAGAGTCATCACCGACCCTTCTATGGGAAACAGGGAAAGCAGTTTTAAGAGGAATAATCATTTCATTTTCCGTCTACAAAAAAGAAAGAAAAAAAGAAGAAGCTGAATTGGAACAACAAATCAACCAACTTGAAATCATTAATGCAAGCAACCCAACATTGGAAACTCAAAACGAATTGAGAAAATATAAATTACAAATAAATGAAATAATAAATAATAAAACTCAATTCCTAATACACAGACTTAGACAAGAACATTTTCACCATAGCAATAAATCTGGTAAATATTTGGCAAGTCAAATTAAACAAAATAAGGAAAAAACTACAATCACAATCATCAAAGACTCAACAGGGAATCCAACAAATTCACCCGATGAAATCAATAAAATCTTCAGAAGTCTTTATGCCAAACTTTATTCATCTGAAAAGGACCCACACCCAGAAGACATCCATTCATTTCTCAACAGCATTGATTTACCACAGATTAACAAAGAACAAAATAACACACTTGACTCCCCATTAACACAGGATGAACTTTGTACTGCCCTCCATCTCATGCCCAATAACAAAGCACCCGGACCTGATGGCTACCCTGCAGAGTTCTATAAACACTTTTGGTTCATCATAGCTCCACTTTTTCACAAGATGATAACAGAAATAAAACAAAATTTGCAATTCCCAGCAAGCATGAATACAGCCTGTATATCACTTCTCCTCAAACCAAACAAAGATCCAACTCTTCCATCAAGCTACCATCCCATTTCCCTCCTCAATGTAGACATTAAAATCATCACAAAGGCACTAGCTCATAGATTAGAAAAAGTCACTCCATTTATAATTCACCCAGATCAATCTGGCTTTATCAAAGGTAGACACTCATACACTAACACACGCAGACTGTTTAATTTAATCAACTACTCATCATTACAACAAACCCAAACCATCATCGCCTCCTTAGACGCAGAAAAAGCATTCGATAAAGTAAATTGGACATTTCTCTTAAGTGCATTAAAAAGATTTGGTTTTGGGGAGTCATTTATTAACTGGGTCAAAATTCTATACACTGCACCTACAGCCACCGTCATCACCAATGGACACACCTCTCACAGCTTCACACTGCACAGGGGGACAAGGCAAGGATGCCCACTCTCCCTCACTTTTCATCATTTTCATTGAACCGCTAGCTGCTGCCATTCGTCAGAATACCATCATAAAAGGAATCCAAACACTCAATACCCATCACAAAATCAGTCTTTATGCCGATGATATATTGCTCTTCCTCCAAAAGCCATATTCATCGTTACAGGAAACTATTAAAATTATAGACACATTCTCCAAAATCTCTAACTACTCAATTAACTGGAACAAATCATTCATCCTTCCATTAGACAGTAACAGTTGGGATGGGGCAGGCCACACACCACCTATTCCTTTTGCACTGGTGTCATCACTTATTTGGGAATACATATTTCCTCCAGGCTGTCAGAGCTGTTCACACTCAACTTCACTCCACTACTTAAAACAATAACCGACGACCTCCTCCGCTGGATGAAACTACCACTGTCACTCATGGGCAGAATAGCAACAGTTAAAATGACAATTCTTCCTAAAATAAATTACCTATTCACAATGATTCCATCTCAACCCACCCACTCCTGGTTCAAATCTCTTGACTCACTCGTTACTAAATTTTACTGGAAAAATAAAACACCAAGAATAAAACTGGCCACTTTACAACAAACAAAAAAACAAGGAGGACTTGAAGCTCCAAATTTTTCTCACTACTCACTAGCAAACCAACTTCAATACATTCTTAAATGGATCCACCCCACTCACTCAGACAACACATGGTTAGACATAGAACAGACAGTATGTAAGGACATCCAGATTTCAGACCTACCATTTCTCAGCCAATCAATCAAACGCCATCCTTGCTTCAAAATGGTAACAATAGCAGAAACTCTGACAGCCTGGTGGAAATTCCACAAAATCACTAATGTCACTTTTGCACCCTCAAATTTCACCCCTATATGGAATAATCTGGACATTCTAAGCAGTAATAAGCCTTTAAATCTGCACACATGGTCCACTAAAGGCATCACTCATTTGAAACACATCTTTAATCACAATACCCTGGTTTCATTCCCCCATTTGGTTCAGAAGTACGGCATCGGGAAAAATCACTTTCTGGAATATCTACAACTTAAATCACTCCTTCAAACAAAATTCAACATTAAGGCCACACATTTGGAATTACCTCCCCCAACCTCACAGTTAATTAATATCACCTCCTCAAATAAATTAATCTCAAAAATATGTAGCATAATATCACACTCTGAAATAATAACCATACCAATAATAAAATGTGAATTTGACTTAGCTATCACTCCTGATGCCGACTTCTGGACCAAAATCTGTACTAATATATATTTTATGACCAAAATACAAATTTACAACTAATACAATATAAAATACTTCACAGAATTCACTACACTGGGCACAAAATGTTTAAAATGGGTTTCACTACAGATATCTGTCCACATTGCATGCAAAATACTCAGGATAGTTACATTCACGCCACCTGGCACTGCACACCAGTTCAACACTTTTGGAAACAAATAACTGAGTCACTGTCTGTTTTCCTGGGCTGCCTCATCCCATTATCCCCATCACTCTGTTTACTGGGAGACATCTCATCTATAAACCTGAGCAAAACAAACTGCAAAATACTTCTCGTGGCCCTAACTATCGCCAAGAAAACAATCCTCGTGAACTGGAAATCAAGGAATAACACACATATCTCACACTGGAAAAATTTAATGTCAGAATATATTTCAATGGAACAACTCACCTCATCTATCATTGACAATACAATAGAACACCACGACATCTGGTCATCATTCACTATATTTTTACAAACATGACACCACTCCTCTTATTTATTAGTTAATTCATAAATGCACACGCACACACATATACACATGTACACATGCATCTGTCTTTCTTTCTTCTTCTCCTTCTAATTATTATTATGTTTGTTTTGTTTGTTTTTTGTTGTTTTTGTTTTTTCTTTCTTTTTTTTCAGAAATACTCTGACTTTATGATGTTATGTCCATTGTTTTGTCGTCTGCATTGTTTATTGTCCTCTAGGTGTTATGTCTATGTATTGTCTTTTGTCTTAAAATAAAGAAATTAAAAAATAAAAAAAAAAAATAAAAAAAATGTCCGTGTGTGTCTCAAATTCCAGAGGCGCTGAATACCACCCCCCAGGTGAGCTCCTACGGTTACATCGCCGTTTCCGTATAATCCACCCAAAATACGTTCTAATGATCGCACACTTTCACAATATGCTCTCTGGAGGAATTTCAAATAGAGCAGCAGCAGCCAGGAGCCAGGAGCCCTGCTCCGGCTGACTCGCAGCATTCCTGGCTTGTCGTCTAGGTTACGGGCAGCTGAAGCCCCCCCAGATACACCCCCCCCCTCCTCCCCTCCCCACCTGGACTTTACAGCCAGGATCAAGAGAGATTTAGCTTATAAAGCGGCCCTTGAGTGCCCCAATGGGGCCCCCAGAGTGCCCTATAAGAGTCATATGTTAATGTTGCATTGTGGGGCACAAGCGGGACCTGACCTGCTGAAGGGCCCTTGAGCAAGACAACACAATAATCACTGTAACCTTTGACCTCTGCACTTCCATCCGGTGCTGTGGATGGAAACGGGAGAAACAATATAAACTAACTTTTCTTAAAAACTGTGATTTATGAGTCTAGTGAGAAGGGAGAAAACTACAAATTAAAAATGTATTTAAAAAACATATTTAGAGTTTTTTTTAAAGAAATCTGCTGTTTGTTTAGTCTGTTTTTTATTGCCTGGTTTAAAAATAACATTGATTTCCGGAGAAATTCCTTAAATAAGATTCAACCGATCTGCAAACAAACAGATGGCAAAAAATAGCAGGAACATGTTTTATTTTCCTCCACAAAACACCAGAAAAAAACAGTTTATATCGCTATTTTTATTAGTTTTAGTCCCTTTATCCAACAACGTGAGACATATAGCGTTACACGTCTTTAAGTTTTATTTCCCTTCACAAAACACCACCAAAAAAAAAACACTTCTCTCGGTATTTTTAGTATTTTTTTTGACGTCAAGTCCTTTTATCAAACAAAGCGAGACATAAAAACAACTTTAAAAACATCGTGTCAAACTTTTACGTTTCGCTTTTTAACCAAATCGCTAAACTTTGCTCGAAACATTAAAAATATCCGTAATTCAAACAAACCGCCGCAAACCGCCAGTTTGAGCTGTAAAAACGTATTTTTACCTTTTTTTAAACTAAATTAAAGTTATATTAGTTCTTACTTCGGTGTCTGCCGGAGGTCCAGGACTGCTTCGCGGCACTCGGGCTCCGGACGATCGCTCTCCCGGCCGACTTCAGGGCATCCATGTCCGGCTGCTCGACCTGCGAAGAGTCGGAGGAGTTCACCCGGGAATACGAGCTGTTGACCGGGGGGACGCTGATGGGGAGGATGGACTTGTGGTGCCTTCACGTGCCGTCGGAAATAAAGCTATTTACGAGGAAACGCGCACTCTGAACCCAGCACACGCGGAGAAGTCGTGCCGCGTTTGGGGTCAAATCGGACATCTGAGATCTTTAAAGTTCAGGTGGTCGAAGCAACACTAAACAAAGAAATACGTTTTTATTATGCTATTTAATTTGTGTTTGTCATCAGTGTATTAACGTCAGTTACCCTCCATTTAGGAATAATGCTAGTTAGAAAGTAGTATATTCATTAAAGTTTAATTATACTGACTTTAAAAACAAATTATATATATATAATATATATGTGTTTTTAAAGTCAGTATAATTAAACTTTAATGGATTTACTACTATATATGACAATTAATTTATTCAACAATTTGTAATTTTTTTTACAAAAACAAGAGCTGTTTTTTTATTTGTTTTATTACTTTACTGTGAAGTTTCAGATGCGATAACATGTGTTTCTGAATATAGGCCATGTGTAGCTTTAGCCTCCTGAAACTGTGCAGCTGATGGCTCAAACTTATATTTTTTAAAGTAGATTTGGTACTAGATATGGTATTTACAAGGAGACCCTGAAGGCATCACAAAACCACACGACAACCACTCATGCTTCTGATTTAATCGAGATATTTTTTGAAAGAGGATGTCAAAGGATTACAATTTCTTTTTTTCCCCCCGTCTTTCCAAATATTTACGGCCCACGCCTTCAACCTCTGGGTGATTTTAGGGGTCAAAGGTCACCCGCGAGTGTCATGAGAAGGAAAACCAGACGCACAGAGGACGTCACGCGCACACTGACCAGCTCGCGTTGCCACCGGCAACACTTCCTTTAATAGTGACGGCCAAAGTGAAAGAATGAGTTGACACGGCCACCATCACTTTGAGTAAAGGAAAACAAACATGGCGGCGGACCAATGAAAAGATAAAACAAAGCTTTTTCTTCTTCTCCTCCTCCCCGTTCCTTTCTTTTATAAACTTCCCTCTCGTCCTTTTACACAAACTTATAAAAAAAGCTACTTCAGAACTGAATTCACAACACCAGCGCGATCCATCAATAAAATAATACTTGTGTTTCCTCCCAGGTCGGCAACATGACAGCACAACATGGTCAGAATGTTTCCAGAGGGGAGGGGGGGGGGGGGGGATGGGGGTCCTTTCCTCCCTTCCTCCCCCATTACATCACATTCACAGAATCCTACCTGGTAGAAAATATCGGAAATCAACAGAATGTCTATGAAGGAGGCGCCGCCTCGCCATTATCGGCCCAGAACCTTGTAAACACAACACCATCTGATTATGACAACAAAAATATATTTATAAATAACAACGACGACGACGTTAACGGCACTCTTCTGCGAAAAAAAAAGAGATGAAAAAGATAAGAAGACGCTGGCTACAGCGAGCGCGGTCCGGACGGGCGACCGGACGACGTCGACACTTGGCACTTTAAGAACGTAAATAAACAAATAAAATAAAAACATTCCTCGGTAAGTTAATGTACATCGTTGTCAACAAACTAAATGACAACTCCGGGGGGGGCTTTAGGTAAAACACTGATCCACTCAAAGATTTCGGCCTCTGAATACTGAATTGAAGTGAGAGAGAAATCTAAAATGAAGAAGAACGCGGGAGGGCGAGCGAGAGAGAAAGTACGCGAGCGAGTCGGTTTCTGCGTCTCGAGACGAGAAAACCGGCAAGGCACTGTAAAAATCAGCAAATAACGGCAACGGAGCGGTTAGCTCGACATCATTGAATCCGGCGCCGTGTGACCTGGTGGCTCTAATTTGGTCCAGAGGGTAAAAATAAATGTGATGAAACCGGTGAATGTTGACATGTTGACATGTTGCCGGGTCGAATCCAACAACAGAGTAATTCATTGTTCTTTTTTTAGGCCTGAATATCCGCTTGATCCTCAGAGGACTCGGCGCTCGTTTTATCCGCTCAATTAATTAATTAAGCTAAAAAAAACTAGAACAAACAAACATCACAGATTTAAATAAACAGTACAAAACAAAAACATGAATAGTTTTACATTCATGTATCTTTCACTGGGCGTCGCCTCACAGGCTCAAACTGAAAACATCGTGAAAAGGCGATCGTTTAAAATATATGAATAAAAAAAGGAAAGAAAATGGTCATGAAGCACAACATTTGAGTTGCTTGTTCCTTTCTCCCCCTTCAAAATAAGAGCGCGCCGTCTAATGGCTCAATAATTAAAAAAAATAATTTAAAGTCAAGATTGTAGACACGACCCTCTCGAAAATAATAGTCCAAAAGAACCGTGAACTCGGAAAAAAATTAATGAAAAAAAAAAAGGAAAGAAAGAAAGAGACTGCAGCTCCGTCAGAGTCACTTCTTGAGGGGCTGGTAGACGGAGGCGTTGGGGTCCAGGGAGGAGGGGCTGTTGTCCATGAACTTGGACGAGTAGTGCGGCACGCCGGCGCCGAGGTTGCCGCCGTCCGAGGAGTAGGACAGGCTGGGCATCACCGCCATCACCTCGGCGATCTTCTGCTTCAGCTCCGCGATCTCCTGCTCCCTCTGGTGGATCTGGCCTGGGGGAGCCGAGAGAGACGGGATCATATCGTCATGCACAACATGGATATTTAAAATCACGATGAAAGCACATTTTTGCTGATGGGACAGCAATGCTTGTTGTTTGGACTCAAATCAAACTCCTAATAAAGGAATATTTAATCTAAAATAATCTAATCAAACTACTTCATCACAATAACATAAAAATACGATCAAAAAGAAACATTTTTATTGAGTAGTCCTGATTCCTGCCTCATACACCCATGTTAAAGAGGCGGTCTGGTACCATCGTACTCTTATTATATGGATTTTAAGTCCAAAAGTAGAACTCTTTTACAGATGATTAAAAGGGTAACTTGTTTTTTAATTTCTTTTTTACCTGGAGCTTTTATTTTGAAAGTGAAAGACCATCAAACGCTGTTAAGCGTATGATGTCATCGCCTGGAGGAAATTCCTCAGAGCCAATTTACATCCGCTTAAAAAACCGACGGGCTCCCGATTGTTATCACGGGCGGAAAGCAACCGCGTCACGTGACCAATACGAGAGAGAGAGAGAGAGAGAGAGAGAGAGAGAGAGACCTTGTGCTATCTCCAGCTGCCTCTTGGCGTCGCCGAGCGCCGAGAAGAGGTCCAGCTTGATCCGGGTCTCGGCGCTCAGGCTGTTCTCCAGGTGCTGCGTCTTGTCCTGCATGGCCGACAGCGCCGACATCAACACCTCCGTGTCCTTCTCGTTCTCTTTGTACTTCCGCAGCTCCTGAGCGGGGGAGGAGAGGAGGTGAAGGAAACGGCACCGCGGGGCGAGAGGAGATCAAACAAAACATACAAGCGGGTACATTTTATACCAGGTACACCGGCCAGTTGCCGTCTACAAAAAAGGGCAGGTGTAGGTGTGGAAAACAAGCGCCTCCGTTTACCGAACTGACAAAAAGAGGCTGATGCTGCAACAGAAGCTTCATAACGGGTAAAAAGTGCCCCAAAAATTGTTGTAGTGGCTGAAATGTCATTAAAAAAGGGAAATATGACGGAAATGTTGGTGAGGAAAATGGAAGCCGCTCCTTAAGCCCCTTAACCCGTCTTTACTTTACCAACAGAGCGGTGTCAACACACCGGAAGGCACCGGGGGGGGGTCTCTTGATTTAATTGGATCAATTATCAAAAAGCTCAAAGGAATCATTTCAATGAAGTGATCTCCAGCTGCTGCTCTGAGAGACTGAAGAGCTGCAGCCGCCGCCTGGTGAGGAGATATCAACAAATCACAGTGACACAGAAAGCCCGACTTCACCGGAGAGAGAGAGAGATAGAGAAACAGAGGGAGAGAGAGAGACACAGAGAGGTCAGGGGAAGTCTTTCCCTCCTCACCTGACACTTGCCCTCCAGATCCCGGATCTGCTCCTCCTTCAGCTTCAGCTCCATGCTGAGCTTCTTGCACTCGTTCTCCAGCTCTCGGATGCGACCGCGCAGAGAGTCGGTCGACTCCACTCTGTCGGGAAAGCAGACGCTTTGAAACGTGTCCACGAGTCACGCGTCGCTCCCCGGCTCGCCGGTCCGGATCGTACCTGGTGGCGGCGGCCAGCGCCACGGCTCGGGCGGCCGTGGCGTCCTCCATCTTCTTCCTCTTGCGCTCGTCGGTCAGCTGCTTCTCCGCGAGGCCGCGGGCCTCCTGCTCGGCCTTCAACCGCTTCTCCAGCTGGGAGATGGTCTGCTTGTCCTTCTGCTTGGACTGGATGGCGCTGTGGAGCCTGGAGGGGGGGGGGGGGGGGAACGACGACATGGTCAAGCGGGCCTGGACCGTAAGAGGAACACACTTTGAGAGATGAAATGTGGAGCCGTGGTGCCAACGGGGGGATTAAACTGGGATCCTGACCCCTCGTTTGCAGTCAGCACTTAGTCCAAATGTCAGTTTCACTATTTTCTTTCTTTCTTTAAATTTCTTTAAATGTATTTATTTAATTTCTTGATTTAATTTATTATATTACATTATTAATTAATTTAATTGTATTTATTTAATTCATTCATTTAATTTTATTTATTTAACCAGGAAAAGCGTCATTGAGATTAATAAAAATCTCCTTTACAAGTCACAGCAGAAGCACATTAAACAAAGTCTCAGATATAAAACAGTGACAGACACTAAAAAAAAAAGAGGTTTTTTTTAGATCACAGCACGAGTAAAAACCAAAACTTGGACTCGAGTCATCATCTCCCAGTTCACACAGGTGCACACACCTCACATCTACAACCAGATGACCCTTCCTCCAACTCTTTCAAACTATTTAAAAAAAACATACTGCAAGTTAAGCTTTAAGTGTTTTGACCGCACGCAACTAAAGTGGAGAAATCAGCCGACTCTGCATGTTGTGTTTAAGTACAGCAGCGGCTCGGCATCATGAGAGGTATTCACGGTTCCCCTGGGAGACAGAATATAATGAAATAATAAAATGCTCCGCCTCTTTTATTTTGATGGAAATATAATTGTAAACATTTCTATTTGAAGGGAGCTTGGCTTGAATTATTTAAGTTTTTTGCAGACGGGATACAGAACCCAACGATATGCATCGCCCCACAACTTATGATTATAATGTGATTATAATATGATAATAATGTGATTATAATATGATTATAATGTGATTATGTGATTATAATATGATTATAATATGATCATAATGTGGTTATAATATGATTATAATGCGATTATAATGTGATTATAAGATGATAATAATGTGATTATAATATGATCATAATGTGATTATAATGTGATTATAATGTGATTATAAGCGACGCACTTGTTCTGCAGCAGCTCGTTGTCCTGGCGCAGCTGGCCCAGCTCGGAGCGCAGGCTGCGGTCCTGGCTGCTCATGGAGGAGAGCTGACTGCGCAGCTCCGACTCCGACTGCCGGTTGGCCTGAAGATCGGCCTTCAGGCGCTTCACGTCCTGCTCCAGCCTTTTAGGGGGGGGGGGATAAAAGGGGGCGGGGTTAGGGGGGGAAATCTCAATTCGCCGTTGGTGACGTTGACCCTTCGGTGTCTTACCGCACGAGGGCGTCCGGCTTGCCCAGCTGGTTGTTGGGGATGCAGTTCTCCACCGGGTCCTTCTGGCCTTTCCCCGCCCCCTTCTGCTTCTTCTCGTTCTTATTGGTCGAGGCGCCCGGCGGCACGCCTCCGTTTGACGAGCTGTGGTTCCGCGGCGACGAGTTGGAAACGTTGCCGCCGCCCCCCGCCGAGGCATTTTTGTAGTTCTTCCCCGCCGCCGCCCCGGCCGCCTCCTCCTTGGAGGCGGCGTGCGCGTGGGCGTGCACGTTGGCGTCGGCGTGCGCGCCCTCCCCCACCAGGTCGTTATTCAGTCTCTTCGCCCCGACGCAGTTCTCTATGTACTCCGCCTCCTGTAGCTTGGAGTCCAGTGCGTGTACAATACTGTTGTTATTGATTCCAACTGCCGGTTGTTGTTTTTTGCCCTCGCGCTCTTTCGCGGTACCGTCTTTCCCCTTTTCCCGGTACTCCAGCTCCGGTAGCGGCGCCGGGGGGGGGCTTTTCTTCCCGGGAGGCGCTCCGTTTTGGGACGGAGCGGCGGCGGCGGCGGGTTCCACCTCGGAGATCCCTTTAGCCAAGGCGGCTGGAGGAGGAGAAACAAGGGTCAACCGAAGGAAGACAGAGGGAACGTAGACACGGATGGAATGAGGGAGAACCGGAGAACACCCCCACACAGTGGACTCTCCCCAGGAACACGTTCTGCTTTCTGGTCTCTCGGAACTGGAACCGCTTGAGCTCCTGAAAAGCTCCGGTCTGGTTGTGATTAAGTAACACCCAGCGTCGGAAACACACCAGGGCAAAGGGCAAAACTGCCCCGAAGAAATATAATGTTGCCCCTAATATCACTAGAAGGGCAAAAAATGCCCCCATAATTTCAATAATTTAATAGCGTTTTTGTTTTTGTTGTGTGTCCTGTCTGTATTTTCTGTACTAGGTAGGTATACACAAAATATATATATATATATATAATTTAAAATAAAAAAAACGTTATAATTGTTAATAGTTATTTTAAAAATGTAATATCCACAAAGAAATAAGAATAAATAAAATTGAGTATTATTGTCTGATTTGGGGATTTTTTTCTGTTAAAAAATAATCTAAGAAAAGACTTATTGTTGCCTAATAGTCTTATTATTGCCATTGTTATGACAATTGCTCATATACTGTAAACCTAATTAAGTATATTAATGTAAAAATGTAGTATAATAATGTGATTTTTTTTACATGCCCCTGGGTTTCAGTCAGTGGGGGAAAAATTGCCCCCTAAAAAAAGTTTGTAAATGTCCTACCATGGTGACACCTCTCCTCTTTGTCCCCCCCCCCTCTTATGCATGATGTCATGATGTCATGATGTAATTTGTGCGCCTCACCCTCCTCCGCCTCCCTCTCCTGCCTCTGCAGCATCTGTTGCTCCGGCGGTAGCGCCTGCAGCAGGAGCTGCATGTAGAACTCGTTCTCCTTCTGCACCTCCTTCTGTTTCCTCAGCCGCATCTTGTAGCTGACGTAGCTCTTGAAGCCGAAGCCCAGCGTGACCACGGGGTAGCCGATGCTGCGGGTGAGAAAGGGGGGGAGAAGTTAAAAGACATGAAATATCGACCCGGGCGGTATTTGACCGCGGCGCTCGGAGGACGTTTACCAGTGAGCCGCGAACGGTCGACACAGGTCCACGTGGAAGTTCTTCAGATCTTTGAACCGGATGGCGGCTTCGATGTAAACAAACAAGATCCAGAGCGACACGGTGGGGAGGCAGACTCCTCTTTCTGGGGGAGGAGGACCAGCAGCGACACGGGGCTCACACACATGGTGACCAATGCATTTCCAGGACCTTTCCAGCACCTTTCCAGGACTTTAAACAATATTCCCAGGACCAAATATTTCGTGAAATCTGGGTGCATACACGGGTAATAACTATACCTTAAATGATGCAAATGAACGAGGGACAATAGTTTGATTAAAAGAATAAATATGCATATAACAGTTTATTCTTTTAATCAAACTCAGAGTAAATGAACATGTGAAAATAAAAACATTTCCAGGACTTTTACAACACTTTTGGAAATGTCTTCTTTTTTTTTTTTTACGGACTTTTTCCAGGCCTGGAAATAACCCTTTTAAAGTGACTTTTCCAGGTTTTCCCATAACAACAACAATAACAACAACAACAACAAAATGAGCCCTCTTTAAGTCCAGTCCCCCCCCAGGTACTGACCTGTGTGCCAGACATACTGGACCCAAACGTAGGTGCTGGCGGCGAAAAACAGCCACTGGACGGGGATGAAGAGGAGGCAGATGATGTCCGACGTGAACGCCACGCACACGAAGAAAACGGAGAACGCCTGGAGGAGAAAGACACGACGACTAAATATAACACACCGACACGCATAATAATGTAGTGCAGGGTTCATACACACGTTGACCTGTTAATCTCAGTGTATACATGAAAAAGTGAGGCAACGTCGTATTTAAACTAACAAAGAGAATCCAAAGCATTCAGTAAATAACCTTAAATAACACAAATGAATGAGAGACAATAGTTTAGATTAAAGATTAAACATTTACGTCTTTACAGTTGAGGTGCGTTCACTTGCAGCGCGGAAAAATGTGCGAGTATTAAAGAGCGTATGCCGGCTTATATTTTGAGCGTCTTTCTTGCATACAGGTGTTGCATTGGATATGCAGGTATTTTTACCTTCGCTGTGTATTTATTTATTTGTATGCGTGTTATTCGCATAACTCAAAAAGTATTAAACCGAATCGCATGAAATTTGGTGGGATGATTGGTTATTATCCGGCGACCATTTGATTAGATTTTGGGATTGATCGGGTCAAAGGTCAAGGTCATGAAAAGGTAAAAACATCTTCTTTTTACCATAGCACGGTCAATTTTTATCCAATTGGCATGCAACTAATGCCAAAATGTTCATAATTCAATGCCCAATCTTGTGATATGCGAAGGTATGCGCTCTACCGAGTGCCCGTTCTAGTTATTTATGGGGGGCTCTTACCAGTCCCTGATATCTGAAGGAGTCGTAGACGCTTCGGATGAAGAGCCAGAAGGGCCACAGGTACTCGAACCTGAACTCCAGAACAAAGTCGGCCAGCAGAACCAACACCCACACCACCAGGAACTTCAGGTACAGGAACGTGCTGCCAGGTGAACACAATACAGACGGAGAAAAGAGGGTTTTATTAAAGCAGTGTAGAGACGAGAGAAAGAAACAAAGAGGGGTTTGTAGGCAGTGTCACGTTAAGTTCCTACTGTACATGAAGGCATCACGGGCCCAGTGAGCACGAGCACACATCTAGACATTAAGGGGTTCTATCATCAGAGACAAGCGAAGTGGAGAGAGAGAGAGAGAGAGAGAGAGAGAGAGAGAATGCATAGGGTGTCATGTCTGGACATGCTCCCCATAGCACGGCTGGTTTGTTGGACCCGTCGTCCCCTCTATAGGAAAAGGCTTCTGTGACGTCATCTTTACGAAACAATAATGCACGCGCTCTCTTGTTCCAGCTTGACCGGCACTTTTTTTTTAGGGGGGGCGGGGGTTATTGTGTCTCAAATGTAAGACCTCTGACAGACAAAGAGCACAGGTGAGAGCCCCGCCGCCGCCGTCACACCGGTCTTCAAAACGAGCGCCACCCCGGCTGTCATCTCAACCCCTCGAGCCTGATTATTCGCTCAAAAATCACACTATTTTATTTTTAAAAAATCTAAACAGATTTGTATTGAGCGGAATGTATTACAAGGCACACGTAAAAAAACAAAACATCTCTTTTTATAAATTATTATATTTTACGAATTTGAATTCACCTACCAGAGAGAAAATAAAAGCACACATTTAACGGGCCTGTAAGGTTTCAGACACAAAGCGAGCGCGTTCATTCAGCTCGAAATAAACACAGCACAGCCTCGTCTTGACATTTACAGCGAGAGAGAGAGAGGCGCCATTGTTATACAATAACGTCCCCCCAGCCCCCTTTTTTTCCTTTTTTTCTTTCTTTCTTCTTTCGGTACCTGCTATATATACCCTCGGTGATTCGGTTCCGTTTTAACGGCCGTCGGAGTTTGCTGCAGTCCGCATTGCGCCGCTTCATCCTCCCCCCGGTCGGTTACCGTGAGATATCGGTCTGGTGGCTGAAACTGGAGATGTCATCCGCTCATCCTCGCGTTCCCCACTCCTTCAATTATCCACCATTGTTGTTGTTTTATGCACATGAAACAAAGAAATAAATACAAACAGTCCGTTGAAGGACCGCCCCTTTTCACGACACCACACGTCGCGTGCGCTCCCCCGCCCCGCCCCCTCCACTCCGCTCCTGCTTTGCGTCTGACGTCACGCCGTCGTCAACGGAAGAAAAAAAGAAAACATGGCTGCGCCCCTACGAGTCGATGCATTTCTCTCGATTTTAAGCGTTTAATGTCCGCTTTCTGAACGGTGAGTGTAATAATATTCGTATATGAGCTGACTCATCGCATGTTTTAGGAGTTAACGTCGCTGCTTTGTAAAAATAAAAAGCCCGTTTACGCGCGATGTCGCGTGGGGAAAGTTACCCCACGCTGGCGGCTCAACCACGTTTGTTTGGCCGTCTTTGCTCCCTCGGTTTATCCACGTGATACAGTTTAATATTACTACTACATTACTACCAGGGGCGGCTTGTCCATAAGGGCGATTGGGGCGAGGCACTGCCTCGGGGGAAAAAAAATAAATAAATCGCATTCTACCACTAGACGTCTGCTCTGCCTCTGTACGTCATTGTCCAATCAGGTAACAGTCATTCAGTCAGCCTAAAGTCGTGCTTCAAATGGCCCCGCCCCTTCTGGGGCGACTTTGGGCGAAATGAAAATCGCCCCAGACCTCTCCCATTGACTCCAATGTTAAACCCATTTTTTTCACAAAACAGAGCTCTCAATGCATTCTCTATGGCTTCCGGGAGGAGTCGCCCCTCCAGGTCTTGTCATAATTAATCGACGTAAAAGCGTCTCAGTACGTCATACAGCTTCGACAGAGGCGTATTCAGTCGGCCAGTGCTCAGGGCAACAGCAGCGATTCAATTCTTTCTTTGAAAGAGACTCCTTTCGGTCGGCGTAACATTGAAGACACATGGCAACAATAGAAGTAGGACCTCCTAGACCAGCGGTCGCCAACACGTCGATCGGTCGACCTCGGAGACGTTCCCTGTCGCTCTCAAAATAAAATGAAAATAAAATCAGAAACACATTGTTCCTCATTCTCGAACATTTTCTGAGGTGTCTTCTGAAACGTTTTCTTCCTGACTGGAAGATGGACGTCAGAAAAGATCTCCGCCTGATGTTAAAGAACGCCTGTAAGCGGGTTCTCTGACAGCCGTGTTGTCAGCTGTGCTCCTGAAAGAGGAACGTAGGACTACAGGTGAGGCGCAGGGGAAATGCAGAAAGACCTTTATTGACAACTCCACATATTACACACGGTCAAAGTACACCGACCTAAAACTAAGTCATGAATAAATAAATGTTGAAATGCCTGTACCTTAATGTAAATGTTTACGTTACGGTATTTACAAGTTGTGCCTGCGCATGCGCGACAGCCGAGATTCTTGGCGACTTGCCAGGTCTTACCTCCGTGAGTTTGGCTTTTCTGCTGTTGCCCTTCAAAACAAAAAGCTCAACATTTAGCTTTTTCTTGTCTGGTGGAGCAATCTGGTTTACTTGAAAGTGATTGCAATTGTATTTCTTCTATTATTTGAAAAGCACAGATGCAGGAATCACAAATGGGGATCTCATATTTATTATTATTATAATTATTTAAATCTTGTTGAAATAAATCACCAAATCAAAGACCAGGAGCTGGATTACTGACAGACAGCTCACAGACGGCCTCAGACTATCTGTCTGCTTATGAACTAACTACAAGCTCACAGACAGAGTTCAGTCACAGCCGTCACACTGACTGGAGTCACATGACTTGATGGCATTGTGAGAAAGCTACACATAGATAGCTGTCTGAAGGTCTGTGGTTTTGGGAGGGTTAATCATTATCAAAAAAATTGCCCCCCCTGAGAATTTTTTCAGGAGCCGCCACTGATTACTACTACATGTCATTTAGCAGACGCTTTTATCCAAAGCGACATACAATAAGTGCATCAACCTAGAGTACAAACTAAGAACAACAAGAATACAGAAAGTAACATTTCCTCAACATAGTCGAACTACAAAAGTACCATAATAAGAGCCATTTAAGTGCCACTGAAGTAATTTAGATTCAATTCAATTCAGTTTATTTGTATAGCCCAATTTCACACATTACGAATTTGTCTCGGAGTGCTTTACAATCTGTACACATAGACATCCCTGACCTTTGACCTCACATCGGATCAGGAAAAACTCCTAAATAACCCTTCAGGGGGAAGAAACCTAAATGAATGTGTTGTGGGGCAGTTTCTATGCCAACGAACCAACGTCTGCTGTAAAGTTTGGTGTCCCGGCCTCATTAGTCGTGTTATTTTTCTATCATTGTTTTCACTTATTTTATTTACTACCGTTCTGGTTTAGTTACTGTTCAGTTTAAGACTGCTAATGTTTCAACAGATCGTATTTGCCATGGAGACGTTGGAGGAAGTGCTGCCATCTGCCGAGGAAAAAGAGATGGAGGAGAAGGAGGAAAAGATTGAGGAGGAGAAGGGGGAAGAGAAGGAGATTCAGGAGGAGAAAGAGATTGAGATGAAGCAAGAGATTGATATGGAGGAAGAGATTGAGAAGGAAAAGGAGATTGAGGAGAAGGGAGAGGACGATGCTGTAACAAAAGATGCTGCTGCAGTTGAGGAGTTGGAGAAAGAAGAGGAGGGCAAAGAACAAGGAGGTGGGGATAAACCAGAAGACCCAGTGATCCCCAAGGCAGCCGGAAAAAAAGTTGGCAAAAAGAAAAACCCGTTTCCTAACAAACCCAAGGAGAAAAAGCCCGACCAGGGCCTGAACCTCAACAACGAGGTGGTGATGATGAGGAAGGAGGTGAAGAGGGTGCGGGCTCTGATCATCAGGAAGCTGGCGCGACAGAGCGTCGCCCTGAAGAAGAAGAAGGGCAAGGAGCTGGAGGTGGAGAGCAACCAGAGGAGAGCCGTCCGGCTGCTGGAGGAGATCCACGCCATGAAGACCCTCTCGCCCGACCTGGTAGGTCTCTGAACACCCGCTTATTCATTTCTGTAGATGCTACGGTCATGGAAAACCTGGAAAGGTCATGGAATTTTAAAATGGTCATTTCCAGGCCTGGAAAAGTCCTGAAAAAAACTTAAATCATAAAAGTTTTGGAAAAGTCATGGAAATTTGTTAAAATCACGTGTTCATTTTCGCCGAGTTTGAAATAATTAATATATTTTTTAAAGAAAGACGCTCAAAATATAAGCCGGCGTACGCTCTCAATACGCAACATTTTCTACAGTTTTCATGTTTAGACCGAGATTTCAGTTTGGTCATGGAAATGTGGTTTAAAGTCATGAAAAAGTGGAAATCCATCGGTCAAAATGTGTAAGAACCCTGACACTCTTTGTGCCATGTCTAATTGGATACCCTCCCCCTCCCTCGTTACCAGGTGTCCAAGACGGCCTTGCAGGAGACTCTCCACTTCGACCAGGTGTGCAGAAACCCCAAGTCCACTGCCTCCGACCGGGCCATCGCGCGCATCGCCACTCACCCCCAGTTCAACAAGAAGATCGAGGACCTCAAGGCTGCCGTGAAAGTCTTCAAAGAGGAGCGGATGAAGGCCGCGAAGCTGGAGGAGGAGGAGAAGGCGCGAATGAAAGGTGGGAATGTGACTCCACGGTCCTCGGCCAAGAAGGGGGAGAGGGAGGAAGAGGAAGAAGAAGAAGAAGGTGTTGCGGTGGAGCAGGAGCTCCTAGACGACGAGGAAGATGACGACGGTCTCCTTGAAAAGGAAAAGGGGAAAGAAATGCCAGAGGTTAGGAATGTGAGAGCAGCGTCGGTAAAGGGGAGCGAAGTAAAGGACGTCGTGGAAAATAAACCTCAAGCCGAAAAGAAACCCATTCTTCAGTCTGTGCCAGTGGTGCTCCAGAAAGAGGAGGAGGAGGAGGAAGAGGGCGATCTGGAGTCAGACGGTGAGGAGGAAGACGAACCCCAAGCTAAACGAGACGAAGATAAACCTGATGTTAAGTCTGCGCCAGAAGTGCTCCAGAGAAATAGGCACGAGGAAGAAGAAGAAGAAGAAGAGCGTGATTTGGAGTCAGACGGTGAGAAGGGAGATGAACCCCAAGCCAAAAAGACTCCCGATCTTAAGTCTGTGCCAGAAGTGCACCAGAAAAAGATGGAGGAGGAAGAGGAAGAGAGTGATTTGGCGTCTGCCGGTGAGAAAAAAGATAAACCCCAAGCTGAAAAGAAACCCGTTCTTAAGTCTGTGGCAGAAGTGCTCCGGAAAAAGAAGGACGAGGAAGAAGAACAAGAAGAAGAGAGCGATTTGGAGTCTGCCGGCGAGGAGAAAGAGTACTTTGACGACAGCACCGAGGAACGCTTCCTCAAGCAGTCCTCCCAGTCCGAGGGGAGCGACGACGACGACGACGGCTTCTTTGTTGGAAAAGTGAGCAAATGCAAGAAGAAGAAGAAGAAGAAGAAGCAGCAAGATGGTGGCGAAGAGCACGCGGCCACGAAGGAGCGCGAAGGGACCAGCGCGGACACGTTCCAGGGTGAACTCGACGAGCTCGAGTCCAGGCTGAAGTCCAAGGGGAAATCGCTTCAGTCGGTCTTTTGTTCTTCCCTCTCTTCGTCGAGGCCCGGCGGCGGCGGTAGAGGGAGGGGCGGCCGAGGGAGGCCGAGGGGCGGCGGGGGTCCGGACGGGGATTTCGGCCGACAACCCAGGTTCCAGAAGCAGGAGAGAGAGTCCTTTCCCTCCTTCGGCAGAGAGAGGGGGAGGGGGAGGGGCCGAGGCATGAGGCAAAACGATCGCAGGGGCGGCGGCGGCAGGGGCGGCTTTACCCGGCAGGAACCAGAACAAGCGCTGCATCCATCTTGGGAGGCCAGTAAGAAAAGGAAGGAGCAGCAAGGACAAATCCTGGCCTTCCAGGGGAAGAAGATCAAGTTTGACCTCGACGACTGAACCGGTTTGTTTCGTAACGCCGACGACGCCCCGCGTTCGGAGCGGTCCTTGTTATCCGGCGCTCTAAGCGAGGTGAAACGGCGTCGCTTAACGTGTTTGGTGGTAACTGCTTCTTCATCCTCGTGGCGGGACGACAAACATGAAGATGTGTGTTGTGTTCAGATATCAAGAGAAATGTGTTTTCAATCTGAACTGTGAAAATGCCTCACCTGGAGATTTACTAGTTAACAACCAGAGCAGTTGTTTGTAAGGATGCCAATTCTGTTAAAAATGCATTTCAGATGCGATACGTTTCTCTTTAAAAGAAAATGTTTTTGTGAGAAAAATAATTTATACACCTGTACACTATTCCACTGCTTTGTCCTAAATTGTATAGTACACAATGTATGCAAGTGATGGACTTAAACTGAATGACTTTACCCTGTTTGTGTCCCTCACCAACATGTGTGTTTAAACAATATAAAGTTTATATACAGTTTTAATGTACTTTGCTGTCTTCTACTTTCAGAAAACGTCTTTAAATGCAATATGAAATGTACCTTCATCATAACAAAAACATAAACGCAGCACAAGGTCCAATATCACTGAATGACGGCGGTCCGCTGTGTTTGCGGAGCTGTGTTGCCATTGGTCCGCCGCGGATGCGTCAGACGCATGCGGCGCTGCGTGCGCAGCGCGGCAGCCAATAGTGGTCGACATGCAAATTCGGTTTAAAGCTGTCGCGGGGAATCGTAGCTCCGCGCGAAGAATGCCTCGCGCTGTGTATCAACGAGAGAACTGGGCTCTCGCGCCACCTTGAATACTATTTCGTTCATAATTTCCTTCGGGCAGAGATGAATACGCCGCGATATAGCGTTATATCGCACACGCGGAAGTAACGGTACCTGCGGCAGTTGGACAACATGAGAAACGGGGTTTCCTCAATCTCGGTTCTCGGTGGGCTCTCCGTGTTCACGTGGGGGGGGGGCACACCTCCACACCTCCACCGTAACACCGTCCTGCCTCGGGAGAACCGGGGAAGTGAAACTTCAGTGAACCAACCGACTGACGGGACGAGGTACGGCACACACGCCCACTCGGACCCTCTACAAGCGTTTCAGACGGGTTCAGGTACCGAAACAAAATCGGATTAACCAAATATTACGCTGAAGTTTATTCTATTGAATGGAAAAGTCGCATTAAAAAGACTGCTATGCGAGTTGCTTGCTGAGTGAACTCTATGTCACGCAGCGTATTGTCATGATTAACGTAGGCTTGGTTCTAACGGTTGACGTTAAAGTTACGTAAAATACGGGTAACGTTAGCCGTAGCCACGCATCTACGTTTATATTGTGCGACGTCGCCGGGCTGTTGCTAGGTTATATCTGTTCTTAATTATGTTATAAGCTTGATAACATTTATCTAGCTGCTTGTGCGGTTTGTTTGTCCGAGCCATTGGGTCTCATGCGCGAGGACGGCGGGGCAACATTTTTAACTCGAAAAACAACTTTACTTAGCTTCGTGAAGTACACGAAGATCACTGTGGTTGTTAACGGACAAGCTCGATCTGTCTTCAGAATAAAAGCATATTTTAAAAAATCCAATTTTATGCAAAAGTGGTGGGATAAACGGCTTACTTTATCGGAAGTAGAGACCATATAACATATATAATTAAGCGTAAAATACAGCTAAATGATAGAGTGGAAAAATAAACGGGTTTGCTCCTCCAAAATAAAGCAACACCGTCCAAGTTCCTCCGAAGTTGATCAGGGGAAACCAGTGGTGATGTCACATATTTGTATTTATCTCGATTATTTTTACATTACACGTGTCTTTTAATTTACCGTCTCGTGGTTGTGTGAAGAAAAGAAAGGTTTTGTGGCGATTGCCTGCTTTTATTTTGAAGGTACATCTGAAACGCCTCGGCTACATTACTGTATTTCCGGTGGCTTGACGCTTGTTTTACCTTGCGCTGAGGCATCGCACACCGCGCCTTGCCGGACCAGACTTTTTGCCCACTTTGGTTCTTCGAGTGCCGCACACGCATGTCAGCGATCTTTAACAACCGAGTTCCCGCGGGAGAGACGTCGGTGAGGAGGTTACCTGCGAAACTAAACCGTGTCCATTATTGCTGGGGAGAAAAACTCACGTTGCTCGGTAGGCCTTTGGGTGAGCGAGGGAGGGGGATGGGGAGATGTTGCTCCAACGAGCTAAACACACTGCTGAGGGAAGCTAGCTTCTTTCCCCTTAACCCCCCACAGGTAAAGACACAGTCCTCGAGCTAACGAACACCTCCACGTGACGAGAGGAGCGTCATATTTATTGCACAGGCATATTCTTAGCTTTTTAAAAAAATTACATGCAGATTTAAAGTCCCTAAGTGAATACAGTGGGTTCATGGTCAAGCTTATTGGGTATAATCGCCCCCAAAATGGCTGCTCGGGGATGCAGGAAGAAAAATGGCAATTAAAAGTTTCAAGTAGGCATATTATTGTAAATTATTTTTTATTTTTATACAGGCAAAGAGAAGGCTGGAGCTGGAAGCCGGTGACCCCCAGGACCTCCATGATGGTGACTGGACCTCCAAAAAGCAGATGGCCCCGCTGTCTGTCACGGGAGGAACGGGTGAGACTTCATACTATAGTGATTTATTAGTTATTATTTCTTTTAATTGCCAATGCAACAGAGGTGGAAAATACCAGCCGACGACATATTTTATTTATTTTGTGTGTGTCAAATGTCGACCCAATAGAGCAGACTCTCACGCCAAGTGTTAAATCAGGGACATTTACTGATGACCAAAGAGTGTCATGTGGTATTAAAACTTTTTAATCGGTGCGTAACTCGCTTCTTGTTTCCCTTGGTGCCACCAGAAGGAGAGTATAATAAGACTTTGCTCACTACACTATGACAAATTAGAATAAATGCATGAATCTGAAATAGAATTGTGACAAATTAATATTTTGCCCCTCCAGCTCCCGCCCCCAGTCCCATAGTCACGGTGCGTAAGTCCCTGTTCGAGAGGTCCCGCTGCGACACCTCGCTCGGCCTCTTGACGCAGCGGTTCGCGGCGATGCTGAGTCGCGCCGCCAACGGCGTGCTGGACCTGAACCTCGCCGCCCAGGAGCTCAACGCCCCCAAGAGGCGCGTCTACGACGTCACCAACGTCCTGGAGGGGATCCAGCTCATCAAAAAGAAGTCCAAGAACTTCGTCGAGTGGTTGTGAGTGCGACTAAAACGGTGTTGTGCGACTCCTTGTCGGTGTGTTTTCAGTGCTTTTAAAACTGTTTTACAACGATTTAATATTCAACAAACGCATGTCAGTCTGTACTTCATCATTACGTATGTATTTTCTTTTTAAGACTGACATCTTATACTGAGTTTTTAAAGATGTTGAACAGCGACTCGAACTGAATTTATTGCCCGTATTTTATGTGCAGTTAGTGTTATTGTTTTTTCTCAGTTTTCTTCCTAATTGCCTCATGACAGTTTAAAGTTTGTATGTTTTGAGGGATGTTTTGAAAGTTTTTATCCCTAACCCCACCCGTATGCGTGTGTGTGTGTGTGTGTTAGGGGCGGTGACATGAACGTGCACCTGGATCAGGAGCTGAAGGCCCTGGTGGAGGAGGAGCGGAGGCTGGACGACTTGATCCAGAGCTGCACGAAGCAAGTTCAGCAGATGTGTGAGAACCAAAACACACGGAGATATCCTTCTTTGGTTTGAAGTGTTGTTGTTGTTGTGACCCAGATTCAGTCGTATCAAACGGGGCTGCCCCCCCCCGAGCGATGTGTGGAACGTGTCATCGGCGATGTGTCCGAAGACCAACCCATCGGTGCCCTCTCCCGCTCAGCTGGTGTGTCCCTTGGGGTCTCCTTTACACAGACCCCTCCCCCCCGGGGTGATTTTTATGTTCCTTAACCCGGAAGGATCACGTTCGCCTACTTGACCTACGAGGACGTCCAGAGGATTCCCAGCTTGAAGGAGCAGACTGTGATTGTGATCAAAGCCCCCGCGGAGACCAAGCTGGAGGTGCCGCACCCTGAAGAGGTACAAGTCTCAACTTCCCGCGTCAACTCCGTTCTTTTTCTTTATTTAGTGAAACTCAAGCTTAATCTTCACAATGGTGTCTTAAAACGATAACGAGGACATGAGCCGCGGCCGGAGGACATGGGAGGAGTTGCAAAGCACTCCACTGAGAGATTCCCCCTCTTCTGCACATGAGCAGTAGATGCGGACGCTACTGTAGTCCCGACTTAAAAGACCCAACCGGGAAGCGAACATCTTCATCGACCCCCGAGTTCTTGTATTGAAATGGCTTCAAGAGTTTTTATTTTTTTTAGAGGTTCTGAAAAACGCCAGATAGTTGTGGCCGCTCGGCGCTGTGCATCAGAACCGAGTCGTGTGGATGTCGCCCCGATGCTCTCGACTCGAGTCGCCAGTCGAACACGCAAACTACCAGCCAAAAGTTTTAGAACAACGCCCAATTTTCCAGTTTTTTTTTGAATTTTAATCAGTGCAAATCCAGTTAAAAACCCGAAATATGAACAAAGGTCAGCGGAGAACTGTTGAGGTTAGAGAAAACTGCAAAATAATGTACATTTCAGAGTTAGACGAAAAGGCTTTATTCAGGGAACAAGTGATTTAAGGTTAACGACTCGCAGCTGGAAGAAGATTCTGAATAATATTTAATTTCTATTGTAGAAATAATGAGAACAAGTGTCAAACATTTAGATTATATCTTGTTAAAGAAAACCATTCTTCTCTCTCTCTGACTGTCTCTTTCTATCTCTCTCTCTCTGTCTCTCTGTCTCTCTCTCTCTCTGTCTCTCTCTCTCTCGACCCAGAGCCTCCAGGTCCACCTCAGCAGCACCCAGGGGCCCATCGAGGCGTTCCTCTGCTCCGAGGTCCCCGTGCCGATGGACGTCACGGACGGCTCCGTCGCCAACGGGAGCCACGGCAACGCCTCGGCCAACGAGAACGGCGGCGCCGCGCCCGTCGTGCCTTACTCGGCCTTCGTCCAGGTGTCATCCAAAGGTGAGTCTCTTGCACTTGAAACATCCCACGGGGGGGGGGGGGGGGGGTCTTTAAGGCACTCGATCGTCAGCACGACCATGCTGACGATCGAGTCCCCACACACACACACACATCCACGCTCCCCGTCATCTTTCCAGACGATGCGCTCCGTACTTCCGCAGTCGGCGTTATCTCCAGCCCGCCGTCCGCCCCGCCGCACCACCACTCGTCGCCCGCCGCCCCCCCCGTCTCGCCCATGCACACCTTCCTCCAGCCGCCCCCCTCCGGAGACCCGCGGAGCTTCGTGAGCCTCACGCCGCCTCTGGCGCTGTCCCTCAGCGGCGAGGAGTACCTCCTGAGCCTGACGGAGGACGAGGGCATCACCGACCTCTTCTCCTCCTTCGACCTGGACCACTTGCCCCCGGGCCGGCCCCCCCTCTGAGCCGCCTCCTCAGCCCGGATACCGAGGGGACGCGAGAACAAAGTGTGTTTTTTATTTAGTACATTTCCCTATCCTGGACAATGTGACCTGGATGGACTGACGCTCAGGTCTCTGAGGGTTCTGAGGTCTCGGAGGGTTCTGAGGTCTCTGATGTTCTGAGGTCTGAGGGTTCTAAAGGTCTCTGAGGGGTTTGAGGTCTCAGAGTTTTGAGGTCTCAGAGTTTTGAGGTCTCTGAGGGTTCTGAGGTTCTAGAGGGTTCTGAGGTTTCTGAGGTCTCTGAGTTTCTGAGGTCTCTGAGGGTTCTAAGGTCTCTGATGTTCTGAGGTTCTGAGGTCTCTGAGGGTTCTGAGGTCTCGGGTTCACCTCTGGTCTCTCTCCCGTTGCCAGAGGGACTCGTTCAGTTCCTCTTGGAGCCGCCAGGCGACATCGTCTCTGAGATCATTAAAGGATTCAAACTAAATCCTTTCGTGGAATGAAATGTTTTTATAACATCGGGTCATTTTTTATTGGAAGACACTCGACGGGAGCTCAAGTTTCAGATCCACCACCGAGACGATCACAAGCAGCGCCAACACAAACCCTCTGGAGCGGTCCTCACTCACCACGACGGAGCTGGGGAGGGTCGAGGAAAGGAGATGAGGTAACAGGAAAGGACCCAGACTCGACCTCAACTCCTTTCATCCTCCAGTTCACATTCATCTCTCGCTCTCTTTTCAATTATTTCCATGTTTCCCCCTTTTATCTTTCCCTCTCCAGCCAGCACGGACTGATCTCATCCCAAAAAATAAGAGTGTGTGTGTGAGTGTGTGTGTGTGTGGGGTGTGTGTGTGTGTGTGTGTGTGCGGGGGGTGTGAGTCATGTGCGTGACTGGAAGCCGTGTTGTGATCTCTGAACCACAGGCAGGCCGAGATGGCTGAGATATCGCAGCCCGGGTGTAAAACTGTGTGTGTGTGTATTAAATTGTGTGTGTGTGTGTATTTAATGTGTGTGTGTGTGTGTGTGTGAGACAGGCACGCAGAGCCACAAGTGAGACGACCATGACCGGCCAGCTGTGCACAATGGACGGTGCTGAAGAGCTCTGTTCAGGTGCTTTGGTTTGTCCATTCTGGGTTGCCGTAGAAACATGGCCGCCCTTATTTGACAAGTCACTTATGGAGCTATTTAAGTTACTAAAGACACGTTGCATGTTCCAGTCACACACCGTAGACACACAGCCGGTCACATCGACTCGGGCGGGAATTGAACCGCCAACCCTCTGATTGGAAGACAGTCGCCCCTGTTTGACATGGATTGGAACAGGATGCTCTAACGTCTTCTTCGTCTTCTCCTTCTTCTTCTTCTTTTTCTTCTCCTCTTCCTTCTTCTTCTAATTCTTCCTCTTCAATGTTCTTTTTTTTTCTTTTTTCATCTTTTTCTCCTCCTCCTTCAATGTTCTTCTTTTCTTCTTCATCTACTTCTTCTCTTCCTCCTCCTTCTCTTCTTCTCCTCTTCCTTCTTCAATCTTCTTCTTTCCTCCTCCTCCTTCTAATTCTTCTTCTTCAATGTTTTTTCTTTTTTCATCTTTTTCTCCTCCTCCTTCAATGTTCTTCTTTATTTCTTCATCTACTTCTTCTCCTCCTCCTCCTTCTCCTTCTTCTTCTCCTCCTCCTTCTTCTTCCGGTTGTTTCCCGGTGACGGCACATTAATGATGACGCTCCTCTTAAACGCGGCGCGCTGTTCCTTTAAATCGAGCTGCGGATGCAATTTGTCTCTTCTGAGTGATCTGATTATTCAACGCCGCTTTGAAGTGTCACGTGATTAGCCACGCTCCACAGGTGTGTGTGTGTGTGTGTGTGTGTGTGTATGTGTGTGTGTCTGTGTCTGTGTGTGTCTGTGTGTGAGTTGTGCCGCTGACGGACTTCCTGTCTCCGGAGACGAGGCGCTCCTCCTCAGCTCTGCTTCGTCTCTCTGCGGCTCCTCTTCCTCGGTTCCTCTTCCTCGGTCCACTCAGGGCTTCACATCTGTGGCCAGCGGCTCTGAGAGAGCGTCCTCCTCCAGCTGGGAGCGTCTGAATGAACGTATCACCGACACGTGTCGGAGGACGGCAGAGAGCACCACCTGAAACGTCTAAATACAGTTTGTTTTGACTTGTTTTCTTAGTTTCTAGTTTATAATTTTTTATTATAAGACAAAAGACAATACATAGACATAACACCTATAGGATGACGAAAAAGTGGACACAACATACAAAAATAAATAAAATGTAAATAAAAATGTGTGAGCTTTTAAAAATTATTTAATAAAAATTTTTATTTAAAGAAACAAAATACATTGCTGAAGGCAGACGTCTATGTATGAACGGATGCATGTACGTGGAATTAAATTGGTTTTCAGGCAAGAAAAATTATAATAAATGGATTAAGATGAATTAACTAATCAATAAGATGAGTGGCGTCATGTTTGTAAAAATACAGTGAATGACGACCAGACGTCGTGGTGTTCTGTTGTGTAGTAAATGATAGATAATGTGAGACTTTACATTGTTCCAGTGTGTGATGTGTGTGTTATTCCTTGATTTCCAGTTCATGAGTCTTGTTACCTTCGCATTGAAAATGCGGAAGGTTATGTTTTGATCGCCGTGTATTTATTTATTTGCGTGTTATTCGCATAAGTCAAAAAGTATTAAACCGAATCGCATGAAATTTGGTGGGATGATTGGTTATTATCCGGGGACCATTTGATTCGATTTTGGGATCGATCGGGTCAAAGGTCAAGGTCATGGTCATGGAAAGGTCAACATCTTATTTTCCAATCAATTTTTATCCAATTGGCATGCAACTAATGCCAATATTTTCATAATTCAATGCCCAATCTTGTGATATGCGAAGGTATGCGCTCTACCGAGTGCCCGTTCTAGTGTTTGACTTGTTTTTGAGGGTTATGGATGTATCCATTTTCTATTTTCTTCATTATTCAATTCATGGAAGCTCTATCTGTGTCTGTGGACAGCATGCAGACTCCACCCCCGTCGGCGCGGCCCCGGTTGAAGACGTCTTGTGCACATGTTTAGGTGGAAAAGGTGGATTTCTGCCAGCTGACCGGTATAAATGGCCTCGACTGTAGAGATGAACCGCGCTGTCGGCCGGCGGCCTCGTGCAGCTGGAGGAAAGATGTTTGGAGAACGTGTGTCTGGACCCGCGCCGCGTGCGCTCACATCCTGCGGCGTCGGAGGACATTTTGGAAACGGATTCCGCCGACAGACACCGGACACGTGGCGTGTGTTTTTTTGGGTGTGTTTTTCGTTATTTAAGTGATGAGGAAGCTGTCGGTCCCACATCTACACACACGTTGCTCATATAGAACATCATCGCCAACTCTTTTCAGGTTTCTCAAATCGATGGTTTTTTGGTTCAGTTTCATAAAATCACAAAACAACTGACAGAGTTACCGCTACAGCTGCTGAACCGAGAGGAGCGTTTAGCAGCGAGAGGGCAGATGCTGCAGGAAGTGGTGGAGAACAACTCCAGAGCTACAAGGGATATCCTTCATAAATATATATATATATATATAAACATATCTAAATATATGTATATATATTATATTATTTTATAAATATTAATATATATATGTATATATTAATATATATACATATATATTATATTTTTTTATTATTTTATAAATATATATATTTATATATATACATTTGTTTATATATTTATATATGTGTATATATATGTATATATACATATATATGTAGATATATTCTGTTATATTTTTTCATATATATTTATATATATATTTGTGTATATATATATTTACCTTCGCATTGAAAATGCCGGAAGGTTATGTTTTGAACGCCGTGTATTTATTTATTTATTTATTTATTTATTTGTATGCGTGTTATTCGCAAATCTCAAAAAGTATTGAACCGAATCGCATGAAATTTGGTGATGATTATTTATCCGTTTATTATCCGTGGACCAGTTGATTAGATTTTGGGATCGATCGTCAAAGGTCAAAGTCAAGGTGAGGTCATAGGTCAAAATCTTCGCAGAACTCAAAAAGTATTGAACCAATCGCATGAAATTTGGTGGGATCATTGTTTATTATCCGGGGACCAGTTGATTAGATTTTGGGATCGATCGGGTCAAAGGTCAAAGGTCATGAATAGGTCAAAATCTTTCGCAGAACTCAAAAGTATTGAACCGAATCGCATGAAATTTGGTGGGATGATTGTTTATTATCCGGGGACCAGTTGACTAGATTTTGGGATCGATCGGGTCGGTCAAAGGTCAAGGTCAAGGTCATGAACAGATCAAAATGTTCTTGAATCGCCTGGAAATTTGGTGGATGATTGGTTATTATCCGGGGACCATTTGATTAGATTTTAGGATCAATCGGGTCAAAGGTCAAGGTCATGGAAGGTCAAACTCTTTTTTACCATAGCACGATACATTTTGTCCAATTGGCATGCAACTAATGCCAAAATGTTCATAATTCAATGCCCAATCTTGTGATATGTATGCGTATATTTAACGAAAGCTCATTCTAGTTATATATATCTATATTTATATATATTAAAACAATATATATATTTAAATACCTATATATACATACATAAATATATATATATTTGTAAATATATATTTATATATAAATATGTATATATATATTTACTTATATATATTTAAATATATATTTTTATATAAATATATATACTTAAGTACAGATTTATATATTTATATATAAAATAAGTATATATGTATATATATTTACTTATACATATTTATATATATATTTATATATTTATATATATATGCAATATGTAACAAACAATTACATTGATCCAAAGATGGATGACAGTCGACTGCTCCAGCTGCTTGAGTTCTTCCTGATCCGTCTTGACGATGTTTGCTTGTGTTTATCAGATACATATTATGTACTTAAAGTTCCAGCTGAAATACCTTCAAACAGCCGAGAGGTCGACCGCGAGGCGGCCGCCGCTCATCGGATGTAAACGACAGTTTAATGGAGTCGGGCGTCTCGTGGACCTCCTCACGGAGACGTGTCCCAAACACGAGAAATCACTCAACGAAAACATGCAGGGAGTCGCAACACACACACACACACACACACCCAGGACCAGAGTGTCTTCTGGGGACACGCGTGTGCATGTGTGAGAAAAGAGCACTTTCTCTTTTGAATAAAAGAAAGCATGCAACTCCACACAATGGAATATTTAGTAGCGTTACGCGTCCTCCGATGGGTCTGTTCTCCTTTTAGCGGCGACGCGTGAACACGGCTCAGTGTGTGTGTGTGTGTGTGTGTGTGTGAGTGTGTGTGAGTGTGAGTGTGTGTGTGTGTGTGTGTGAGTGTGTGTGTGAGTTATAAGACCTGAGATGGGGTGAGTCTTGTTGTCCTCCCTGAATTATTGAGCACATGGGGGAATACGAGAGTGAGCGCTCACCCCGGCTGTCACGGGAGCACACTGCAGTTCAAATATATATATTTTTATTATATATATATATATATCTTTTTTTTTAAATTATTTTTTTATTTTCACACGCGTCGTCTTTGCCGGACGTTTTTTTAAAGTGAGATTGACTCGAAAAAAAGCTCATCCTCACTCTGCTGCTTTAATCCTGATTCAGCTTCTATGAATTTGACAAAAGGAACAAACAAGCAAATAGAGGAGGGGGGAGTGGGGGGGAGGGGAGGGGGGGGCATTACAGCGTGATCTCTTCTGGCTGGTGAAAGCCTTACTGCGCTGTGGGTTTACACTCCTGTCAAGTGATTTGGGGTTTGTGTGTGTGTGTGTGTGTGTGTGTGGTTGTTGTTGTTGTTGTTTATTCGTGATGATGAGTCGATGGGACGTCCTCAAAAGTGTAGCGATACAAACGTGTTTGTTTGTGTTTATTTCTGTCCCCGTGCTCGTGAACGCAGACTAACCTCAGAGCACACACACACACACAGACACACACACGCACACAAAGACACACACACACAGACACACACACGCACACACAGACACACACCCAGACACACATGCACACACACACACAGACACACACACGCACACAAAGACACACACACAGACACACACGCACACACAGACACACACACAGACACACGCACACAAAGACACACACACAGACACACGCGCACACACAGACACACACAAACACACATGCACACACAGACACACACACGCACACAAAGACACACACACACACACACACACGCACACACAGACACACACCCAGACACACACACACATGCACACACACACACACAAAGACACACACACACACAGAGACAGACACACACACCCAGACACACATGCACACATGCACACACAGACACAGACACACTACTTCAGTTCTTCTTTACTCTGGTCTTCTTCAGACTTCAGTCTTCTTCAGTTTCCTTCTTCAGACTTCGCTCTTCAGTCTCGTCTTCTTTAGTCTTCGTCTTCAGTTCGCCTTCTTCAGACTTCATCTTCTTCAGACTTCGCTTTTTAGTCTGCCTTCTTCAGACTTCGCCTCTCTTAGTCTTCGCCTTCTTTACTCTTGGTCTTCTTCTTCAGACTTCTCTTTCAGTCTTCGCCTCTTTAGTCTTTGTCTTCTTTAGTCTTCGCCTTCTTTACTCTTGGCCTCTTCTTCAGTCTTCGCCTTCTCAGTCTTCGCCTTTACCTTGGTTTTCTTTCAGACTGCCTCTTCAGTCTTCGCCTTCTTTAGTCTTCGCTCTTCTTTACTCTTGGTTTTCTTTTCAGACTTCGCCTTCTTCAGTCTTCATCTTCTTCAGTCTCGCCTTCTTTAGTCTTCGCCTCTTTATTCTTCGCCTTCTTTATTCTTGGTCTTCTCTTCTTTAGACTTCTTCTTCAGACTCGAACCGTCTTCTTCAGACTCCTTCATCTTCTTCAGTCTTCGCCTTCTTTACCTTGGTCTTCTTCTCTTGGTCAGACTTCTTCTTCAGTCTTCGCCTTCTTCAGTCTTCTTCAGTCTCGCCTTCTTTAGTCTTCGCTCTCTTTACTCTTGGTCTTCTTCTTCAGTCTTCGCTCTCTTCAGTCTTCGCCTTCTTTACTCTTGGTCTTCTTCAGACTTCGTCTTCTTCAGTCTTCGCCTTCTTCAGTCTTCTTCAGTCTTCGTCTCTTTAGTCTTCGCTTTTTCTCTTGGTCTTCTTCTTCAGACTTCGTCTTCTTCAGTCTTCGCCTCTTTAGTCTTCACTTCTTTCAGTCTTCGTCTTCTTTACTCTTGGTCTTCTTCTTCAGTCTTCGTCTTCTTCAGTCTTCGCCTTCTTTACTCTTGGTCTTCTTCAGACTTAGGTCTTCTTCAGTCTTAAATCTTCTTTAGTCTTCGCTCTTCAGACTTCGTCTTCTTTACCTTGGTCTTCTTCTTCAGTCTTAACGGATCGCCCGGCGGCTAATTGCCTCTCCTATTAATAATAATGATAATAATAATGATAATAATAATAATGATAATCTGCGTCTCATTATTACAGCGCTTTATCAACAACTCAAAGCCTCTTCATCTTAACATGTTATTTCCAGCATGTTAAGAAAAAAGAAAAGAGAAACCCGTCGTCGCCGTGGCGACACCGGGTCCCGGCGCCGGGCGCTAAGTAAACGTTCCCGTTCACTGAGCCGCCGAGGGGAGCTCTCACATCCAACGCAGCTCCACTCAACGCGGCGCCGACCCGCCAAGAACTGAACACGGCGCCGGAGAGAGGAGCGGCTCGTGGAAACCACTTCTTAGAGATCAATTATCTGGTGATGTGGATTCTGTAGACGGCATTGCCCTGGCATCCAACACCACTGTAAAGAATCTTGGCGTTATCTTTGATCGACTTGTCCTTTAACTCCCACGAAAGCAAATCTCAGGACTGCATTCTTTCATCTACGTAATATTTCAAAATCAGGCACATCTTGTCTCAAAAGATGCAGAAAATTGTCATTCGTTCATTTACTTCGAGACTGGATTACTGCAACTCCTTATTAGCAGGCTGCTCTAATAAACTTTAGGTCCTCCAGTTGATCCAGAATGCTGCAGCTCGTTCTCACTAAAACTAAGAAAAGAGATCACATCACTCCTGCACTAGCTGCTCTGCACTGGCTCCAGTGCAAAATCAAGAATCACTTTTAAAATTCTTCTCTTAACCTACAAAGCCTTGATTGGTGATGCACCATCATATCTTAAGGAGCTTGTCACTATATTGCTCCCACTAGAGAGCTGTCACTAAATGCGGACTACTTGTAGTTCCTAGAGTCTTAAAAAGTAGAATGGGAGCCAGAGCCTTTAGTTATCAAGCTCCTCTTTATGGAACCAACTTCCACCCCTCAGTCCGGAGGCAGACACAGTCACCTCGCAAGAGTAGACTTAAGACCTTCCTCTTTGACAGAGTTATAGTTAGGGCTGAATCAGGTTCACCTGGTCCAGCCCTTGATATGCTGCTATAGGCTTATAGCCGCCGGGACGCTTAGGATGCACTGAGTACCCATCTCTTTTTCTCTCCTTAAGGATGAATTTTTCATCTCAATCACAGTTACTAACTCTGCTTTCTCCCGAAGTCCTTTTGTCTTTACGCCTCATGGGGGTCATCGACCCATGAGACGGCATAGATCCCATCTGCCTGATGGATCGTCCGTGGGAATTCTGCTCATGACTACGCCACTGTCGTGTGTTGAGACTCCGCCTCCTCCTCCCCACCGCCAGCTGCCTGATGGATGGTGGAAGTCTCCATCGTGATATATGCCTGCTATGAACTATTCATACACTCTGTCACATTCATTGAATGTATTTTAACTCTAAATCTGTCCTTCTGTACACATTACATCTATTGCATCTGTCCATCCTGGAGAGGGATCCTCCTCTGTTGCTCTCCTCCAGGTTTCTTCCCTTCTTTTCCCCTAGGGTTATTTGGGACTTTTTCCTGGTCCGATGTGAGGTTTTGGGGCAGGGATGTCTATGTGTACAGATTGTAAAGCACTCCGAGACAAATTTGTAATTTGTGAAATTGGGCTATACAAATAAACTGAATTGAATTGAATTGAATTTCGTATTTCTTTATTACAAACATTCATAAAGTAATGGACTCGCTGACCCGGCGGCGGCGTGGAGGCGGGACGGCGCCGCGGTTCTGACCCGTTCATCACGGGTTGATCTGCATGGAAAGGTCAAAAATATCTGATCGCTTCCTCATAATCCATTTAGTTCATGAAGCGTTAGTCAAAGATCCTCAGAGACGCTTCACACGCTTCAGTCACACGCCGTAGACACACCGCCACGGGGAGCTGCCTTGCTCAAGGACACGCCCACCAAGGCGGGGGTTGAACCGCCAACCCCCTGATTTGTGGAAATCCCTCGTGCTTAAATCTAATGAACAAACAAGCAAATAGAGGAGGGGGGAGGGGGGGGGAGGGGAGGGGGGGGCATTACAGCGTGATCTCTTCTGGTAAAGCCTCTTACTGCGCTGTGGGTTTACACTCCTGTCAAGTGATTTGGGGTTTTGTGTGTGTGTGTGTGTGTGTGTGTGTGGTTGTTGTTGTTGTTGTTTATTCGTGATGATGAGTCGATGGGACGTCCTCAAAAGTGTAGCGATACAAACGTGTTTGTTTGTGTTTATTTCTGTCCCCGTGCTCGTGAACGCAGACTAACCTCAGAGCACACACACACACACAGACACACACAGACACACGCACGCAAAGACACACACACAGACACACACACGCACACAGACACACACCCAGACACACATGCACACACACACACACAGACACACACACGCACACAAAGACACACACACAGACACACACGCACACACAGACACACACACAAAGACACACACACAGACACACACACGCACACACAGACACACACCCAGACACACATGCACACACACACACAGACACACACACGCACACAAAGACACACACACACACACACAGACACACACATGCACACACACACACACAAAGACACACACACACACAGAGACAGACACACACACACCCAGACACACACATGCACACACAGACACAGACACACACACACTTCTTCAGTCTTCGTCTTCTTTACTCTTGGTCGTCTTCTTCAGACTTCGTCTTCTTCAGTTTTCGTCTTCTTCAGACTTCGTCTTCTTCAGTCTTCGTCTTCTTTAGTCTTCGTCTTCTTCAGTCTTCGTCTTCTTCAGACTTCATCTTCTTCAGACTTCGTCTTCTTTAGTCTTCGTCTTCTTCAGACTTCGTCTTCTTTAGTCTTCGTCTTCTTTACTCTTGGTCTTCTTCTTCAGACTTCGTCTTCTTCAGTCTTCGTCTTCTTCAGTCTTCGTCTTCTTTAGTCTTCGTCTTCTTTACTCTTGGTCTTCTTCTTCAGTCTTCGTCTTCTTCAGTCTTCGTCTTCTTTACTCTTGGTTTTCTTTTTCAGACTTCGTCTTCTTCAGTCTTCGTCTTCTTTAGTCTTCGTCTTCTTTACTCTTGGTTTTCTTTTTCAGACTTCGTCTTCTTCAGTCTTCGTCTTCTTCAGTCTTCGTCTTCTTTAGTCTTCGTCTTCTTTAGTCTTCGTCTTCTTTATTCTTGGTCTTCTTCTTCAGACTTCGTCTTCTTCAGATTTCGTCTTCTTCAGACTTCATCTTCTTCAGTCTTCGTCTTCTTTACTCTTGGTCTTCTTCTTCAGACTTCGTCTTCTTCAGTCTTCGTCTTCTTCAGTCTTCTTCAGTCTTCGTCTTCTTTAGTCTTCGTCTTCTTTACTCTTGGTCTTCTTCTTCAGTCTTCGTCTTCTTCAGTCTTCGTCTTCTTTACTCTTGGTCTTCTTCTTCAGACTTCGTCTTCTTCAGTCTTCGTCTTCTTCAGTCTTCTTCAGTCTTCGTCTTCTTTAGTCTTCGTCTTCTTTACTCTTGGTCTTCTTCTTCAGACTTCGTCTTCTTCAGTCTTCGTCTTCTTCAGTCTTCGTCTTCTTTAGTCTTCGTCTTCTTTAGTCTTCGTCTTCTTTACTCTTGGTCTTCTTCTTCAGTCTTCGTCTTCTTCAGTCTTCGTCTTCTTTACTCTTGGTCTTCTTCTTCAGACTTCGTCTTCTTCAGTCTTCGTCTTCTTTAGTCTTCGTCTTCTTCAGACTTCGTCTTCTTTACTCTTGGTCTTCTTCTTCAGTCTTAACGGATTGCCCGGCTGCTAATTGCCTCTCCTATTAATAATAATGATAATGATAATAATAATAATCTGCGTCTCATTATTACAGCGCTTTATCAACAACTCAAAGCCTCTTCATCTTAACATGTTATTTACAGCATGTTAAGAAAAAAGAAAAGAGAAACCCGTCGTCGCCGTGGCGGCTGCAGCTCGGCGCCGGGCGCTAAGTAAACGTTCCCGTTCACTGAGCCGCCGAGGGGAGCTCCTCACATCCAACGCAGCTCCACTCAACGCGGCGCCGACCCGCCAAGAACTGAACACGGCGCCGGAGAGAGGAGCGGCTCGTGGAAACCACTTCTTAGAGATCAATTATCTGGTGATGTGGATTCTGTAGACGGCATTGCCCTGGCATCCAACACCACTGTAAAGAATCTTGGCGTTATCTTTGATCGGGACTTGTCCTTTAACTCCCACGTAAAGCAAATCTCAAGGACTGCATTCTTTCATCTACGTAATATTTCAAAAATCAGGCACATCTTGTCTCAAAAAGATGCAGAAAATTGGTTCCAGTGATTCGTTACTTGAGACTGGATTACTGCAACTCATATTAGCAGGCTGCTCTAATAAATCTCTTAGGTCCCTCCAGTTGATCAGAATGCTGCAGCTCGTGTTCTCACTAAAACTAAGAAAAGATCACATCACTCCTGCACTAGCTGCTCTGCACTGGCTCCCAGTAAAATCAAGAATCACTTTTAAAATTCTTCTCTTAACCTACAAAGCCTTGATTGGTGATGCACCATCATATCTTGGAGCTTGTGTCATTGCCATATTGCCAGACGAGCTCGCTCCTTTCGTCTGGGACTCTTGTGTAGAGTAGAAAAAAAAGTAGAATGGGAGCCAGGCCAGTTATTATCAAGCTCCTGGGAACCAGCTCAACTTCCAATTTCAGTCCGGAGCAGACACAGACACCCTCTTTTAGAGTAGACTTAAGGCCTTCCTCTTGACAGAGCTTATAGTTAGGGCTGAATCAGGTTCACCTTAAGGAGCTTTTGCACTTATTATTGCTGCCCACTAGCTGTAAGCTCACTATGCGGACTACTTGTAGTTTGTAGTTCCTAAAAGTTAAAAAAGAAGAAGCCAGAGCAGGCCTTTAGTTATCAAAGCTCTCTTTATGGAACCAGCTTCCAATTTCAGTCCGGAGGCAGACACAGTCCTCGTTTAAAGTGGGACCTTCCTTTCCTCTTTGACAGAGCTTATAGTTATTCTAGGTCCAGCCCCTTGATATGCTGCTATAGGCTTATAGCTGCGGGGGCGTTTTAGGATGCACTGAGTACCTCTCCTCTTTTTCTCTCCTTAGGATGAATTTTCATCTCTCAATCACACGTTACTAACTCTGCTTTCTCCCGGAAGTCCTTTTGACTTTACGTCTCATGGGGTCATCGGACCCTATATGAGACGGCATAGATCCTATCTGCCTGATGGATCGTCTGGGTCGTGGAATTCCTGCTCATGCTACGCCACTGTCGTGTTGAGACTCCGCCCTCCTCCTCCCCACCGCCATCTGCCTGATGGATCGTGGAGTCTCCATCGTGGAATATGCCTACTATGAACTATTCATACACTCTGTCACATTCATTGAATGTATTTTAACTCTAAATCTGTCCTTCTGTACACATTACATCTATTGCATCTGTCCATCCTGCGGGATCCTCCTCTGTTGCTCTCCTCCAGGTTTCTTCCCTTTTTTTCCCCCTGAAGGGTTATTTGGGAGTTTTCCTGGTCCGATGTGAGGTTTTGGGGCAGGGATGTCTATGTGTACAGATTGTAAAGCACTCCGAGACAAATTTGTAATTTGTGAAATTGGGCTATACAAATAAACTGAATTGAATTGAATTGAATTTATTTCTTTATTACAAACATTCATAAAGTAATGGACTCGCTGACCCGGCGGCGGCGTGGAAGCGGGACGGCGCCGCGGTTCTGACCCGTTCATCACGGGTTGATCTGCATGGAAAGGTCAAAAATATCTGATCGCTTCCTCAGAATCCATTTAGTTCATGAAGCGTTATTCAAAGATCCTCAGAGACGCTTCACACGCTTCAGTCACATGCCGTAGACACACCGCCACGGGGAGCTGCCTTGCTCAAGGACACGCCCACCAGGGCGGGGGTTGAACCGCCAACCCCCTGATTTGTGGAAATCCCTCGTGCTTAAATCTAATGAAATCAACATGAAAAGAGAGAGAGAGAGAGAGGGAGAGAGAGAGGGAGAGAGAGAGGGAGAGAGAGAGAAAGAGAGAGAGAGAGAGAGAGGGAGAAAGAGAGAGAGAGAGAGGGAGAGAGAGGGAGAGAGAGAGAGGGAGAAAGAGAGAGAGAGAGGGAGAGAGAGAGAGAAGGAGAGAGAGAGAGAGGGAGAGAGAGAGTGACGCCTTCACATAAAGAGTGGGATGACCCCCCCCCCAGTCAGAGATGCTCTGGTTTGACCCTTCCAGACGATGACATGAGAAACCCTTCCACCGGCGTGCGTCATCCACTCACACACGACACTCGGCCTCCAACGCAGAGATGTGGTGCGATATGGAGGACCCCCCCCCCACACACACACACACACACACACACACACTCACACACACACACCCCTCTGATTATTTTGGGTTTGACGCTTCGACTCAAACCATCAAATAAATATAAACAGAGGACGTGCCTCATATTCACCCTCCACCCCCTTTTCCAGAGGGGTCTCTCACACACACACACACACACACACACACACACACACACACTGACCGCGGGGTGACTCTCGTGGAATGCGTCTCTCGAGCGTCAGCGGGCCGAACGCTAGCAGCGACCACAGGGCGGGCTTTGTTGGGCTCGTCTGTGTGTGTGTGTGTGTGTGTTTGTGTGTGTGTGTGTTTGTGTGTGTTTATGTGTGTGTGTGTTTGTGTGTATGTGTGTGTGTGTTTGACTGCATGTGTGTGTGTGCGCGCACGTTTGTGTGTGTGTTTGTGTCTTTGTTTGTGTGTGTTTATGTGTGTGTGTGTTTGTGTGTATGTGTGTGTGTTTGACTGCATGTGTGTGTGTGTGTGCGCGCGCGTTTGTGTGTGTGTGTTTGTGTGTGTGTGTTTGTGTGTGTGTTTGACTGCGTGTGTGTGTGTGTGCACTCGCGTGTGTGTGTTTGTGTGTGTGTGTTTGACTGCGTGTGTGTGTGCGCGTGTGTGTGTGTGTGTGTGTGAGCGGGCGACGTGGAGTCTTGTTTGAAGCTGCTGGCTAAGGATAAGCGGAGATACAGTCAGATTGTAATACACGCCGGTGGTAATGACGCCCGAGCCCGGTCGGTCGAAGTCACTAAAATTAATGTGGAATCGGTGTGTGCTTATGCCAAGACGTTGTCGGACACCGTAATTTTCTCTGGCCCTCTCCCAAATTTGCAGACAGACGAATTGTATAGCCGAATGTCGTCTTTCAACCGCTGGCTGTCGAGGTGCCCAGCGAATAATGTGGCTACGTAGACAACTGGAAGACTTTCTGGGAAAACCTGATCTGATGAGGAGGCATTCATCCCACGTTGGACGGAGCGCGTCTCATTTCTGCGAATATGACCAAGTTGATCACCGGACTTAATCTATGACAACCCAGGGTTCAGATCAGGAACCGGGAGCAGAGTTGTAGTTTAACACCTTATTCTGCTCTCCCATTCGATCAGTTTCCCACCCTTGACTTTAGAGTAGAGACTGTGTCTGTCCCACGGCCACTCCAATTAAATAAATCAAAGTAAGCAGAAGAGAGTCGTGACACATAACCTTATACAAGTTAACACCATTATTTCAGCAGTGCAACAAAATAGGTCTATTAAATGTGGTCTCCTAAATATTCGATCTCTGTCATCTAAAGCTGTGTTACTAAATGATTTAATATCAGATAATCACATTGATTTATGTTGCCTAACTGAAACCTGGCTGAGCCATGAAGAATATGTCTGCCTGAATGAATCGACTTCCAAGTCATATTAATACTCACATTCCTCGTGGCACTCGAGGAGGTGGAGTAGCAGCCATCTTTGAATCGAGCCTATTAATTAATCCTCAACCAAAATTACACTACACCTCATTTGAAAGCCTTGTTCTTAGTCTTTCACATCCAACCTGGAAAACACTACAGCCAATTCTATTTGTGATTCTGTACCGGCCACCAGGTCCATATTCAGAGTTTATATCTGAATTCTCAGAATTTATATCAAGTTTGGTTCTTAAAACCGATAAAGTTATTATTGTTGGAGATTTTAATATCCATGTAGATGTTGATAATGATTGCCTTAGTGCTGCATTCATCTCCTTGTTGGACTCGATTGGCTTCTGTCAGAGAGTACAGAAACCCACTCACAGCTTTGGCCACACGCTTGATCTTGTTCTTACTTATGGCGTTGACATTGAGCATTTGAACGTCTTCCCACAGAATCCTCTTCTGTCAGACCACAACCTCATAACTTTAATTTATACTACCGGAGTGTACTCCGTTAGTCAAAAGTTTTCTACACCAGATGTCTAACTGACAGTGCTGTAGCTAAATTTAAAGAGGCGATTCCTTCTGTATTTGATTCGATACCACGTCTCAATATAACAGAGGACTCCTGGTCTAACTTTAGTCCGTCCCAGATTGATCATCTTGTTGACAGTGCCACAGGCTCTTTGAGAATGACACTGGACTCGATAGCCCCTCTGAAGAAGAAGACAGTGAGGAAGAGGAGGTTTGCTCCTGGTATAACCCTCAGACCCGCAACTAAAGCAAGCGTCACGAAAGCTTGAACGCATATGGCGTTCAACTAATCTCAAGAATCCCGCTTAGTTTGGCGAGATAGTCTTAAAACATATAAGAAGGCCCTCCGTAATGCCAGAGCAGCCTATTACTCATCAGTAATAGAAAAAAATAAAAACAACCCCAGGTTTCTCTTCAGCACTGTAGCCAGGCTGACAGAGAGTCACAGCTCTGTGGAGCCGAGCATTCCTATAAACCTTAGTGGTAATGACTTTATGAACTTCTTTAATGAAAAGATTGTAACTATTAGGGACAAGATTAATATTCTCTTGCCCATAACCAGTGCCAATCTGTCCTCAAGTGGAATGGCCTTGGAAACCGCTGTATGCCCTGGTGTATATTTGGAGGGATTTTCTCCCATCAACCGTGACCAATTATTTTCAACGGTTTCTACTTCTAACCCGTCTACCTGTCTCTTGGACCCCATCCCGACGAGGCTGCTTAAAGACGTTTTGCCTTTAATTGGCGGCTCTCTATTAGATATTATCAATGTGTCTCTGCTAACAGGCCACGTACCACACTCCTTCAAGGTGGCTGTTATGAAACCTCTCCTGAAGAAGCCCACTCTGGATCCAGAGGTATTGGCTAACTACAGACCGATCTCTAACCTCCCCTTCCTCTCCAAGATCCTTGAGAATGTGGTCGCAAATCAGTTGTGCGACTTTCTACATCATAATAGTTTATTTGAGAAATTTCAATCAGGATTTAGAAAACACCACAGCACCGAGACGGCACTGGTGAAAATTACAAATGACCTCTTAATGGCAGCAGATAAAGGACTCCTCTCTGTCCTGGTCTTGTTGGACCTTAGTGCTGCATTCGACACCATTGACCATGACATCCTGTTACAGAGACTGGAGCAGTCGATTGGCATTTCAGGCACGGCACTAATTTGGTTTAAATCCTATTTATCAGATCGATCTCAGTTTGTATTTGTAAACGATGACGCCTCGATAACCACCAACGTTAATCACGGAGTTCCACAAGGTTCCGTGCTTGGACCAATTTTATTTACCTTATACATGCTTCCTTTGGGCAATATTATCAGGAAACACTCCATAAACTTTCATTGTTATGCAGATGATACTCAACTATATCTATCGATAAAACCAGAGGAGAGCAACCAACTCTGTAAAATTCAAGCATGTCTTAAAGACATAAAAACATGGATGACCTGCAACTTCTTGATGTTAAACTCAGACAAAACCGAAGTAATTTTAATCGGCCCTGAGCACCTCAGAGATCAATTATCTGGTGATGTGGATTCTGTAGACGGCATTGCTCTGGCATCCAACACCACTGTAAAGAATCTTACGTTATCTTTGATCCGGACTTGTCCTTTAACTCCCACGTAAAGCAAATCTCAAGGACTGCATTCTTTCATCTACGTAATATTTCAAAAATCAGGCACATCTTGTCTCAAAAAGATGCAGAAAAATTGATTCACGCGTTCGTTACTTCGAGACTGGATTACTGCAACTCCTTATTATCAGGCTGCTCTAATAAATCTCTTAGGTCCCTCCAGTTGATCCAGAATGCTGCAGCTCGTGTTCTCACTAAAACTAAGGAAGAGATCACATCACTCCTGCACTAGCTGCTCTGCACTGGCTCCCAGTAAAATCAAGAATCACTTTTAAAATTATTCTCTTAACGCATAAAGCCTTGATTGGTGATGCTCCATCATATCTTAAGGAGCTTGTAGTACCATATTGCCCACTAGAGAGCTACGCTCACTAAATGCGGGACTACTTGTAGTTCCTAGAGTCTTAAAAAGTAGAATGGGAGCCAGAGCCTTGTTATCAAGCTCCTCTTTTATGGAACCAGCTTCCAATTTCAGTCCGGGAGGCAGACACAGTCACCTCGTTTAAGAATAGACTTAAGACCTTCCTCTTTGACAGAGCTTATAGTTAGGCTGAATCAGGTTCACCTGGTCCAGCCCTTGATATGCTGCTATAGGCTTATAGCTGCCGGGGACGCGTTTAGGATGCACTGAGTACCCATCTCCTCTTTTCTCTCCTTAAGGATGAATTTTCATCTCTCAATCACCACGTTACTAACTCTGCTCTCTCACCGGAAGTCCTTTGACTTTACGTCTCATGGGGTCATCGGACCCTATGAGACGGCATAGATCCTATCTGCCTGATGGATCGTCTGGGTCGTGGAATTCCTGCTCATGACCACGCCACTGTCCTGTTGAGGCTCCGCCCTCCCTCCTCCCCACCGCCATCTGCCTGATGGATCGTGGAGGTCTCCATCGTGGAATATGCCTACTATGAACTATTCATACACTCTGTCATATTCATTGAATGTATTTTAACTCTAAATCTGTCCTTCTGTACACATTACATCTATTGCATCTGTCCATCCTGGAGAGGGATCCTCCTCTGTTGCTCTCCTCCAGGTTTCTTCCCTTTTTTCCCCCTGAAGGGTTATTTGGGAGTTTTTCCTGGTCCGATGTGAGGTTTTGGGGCAGGGATGTCTATGTGTACAGATTGTAAAGCACTCCGAGACAAATTTGTAATTTGTGAAATTGGGCTATACAAATAAACTGAATTGAATTGAATTGATAAGTGGTATGAAGTGTGTTTTTGTGTTATTGCTGTAGAGAGATGAACTCGGCCCCCGGAGCCTCTAAACCAGGGGTGGGCAAACTTTTTGACCTGCGGGCCACATTCGGTTCTAAAATGTGACAGAGGGGCCAGGAGCATTTGGACACGCAATGTAATTTATTAAACCTGGAGATTGCGTCTGTTTTTTATACATTTCAATTTAAGGTGCAAAGTTAAAGTAATCAACATTTACTGGAAAGAGATCAATGGAATCACTTTCAACATTCAAAACAAATTATGACCCAACGAAATACTCAAGCTCAATAATTTCTAATTGTTTTAAACCCCGCAAAATAATGGACGGATTGTCCTGAGAGATAGAATGTATTAAATATCCTGCCTGCAGCAGAAACTAGAAAGGGGTCTTTAAGCTGACAATTGAAGTTCGATTTTTAAAAATTATTCATATCTCTTCTGAAAACACACCTTTACTCATGTGGACGAACTGTTTTGGTGTTTGAAATTGGTTTACCAAAGGTCATAGGTTCACAAAAGCAGTGAAATATCTGAATACAATGCTAGATACATGTAATTGCACCTGTCCATCCTGGAGAGGGATCCTCCTCTGTTGTTCCTGATCCAATGTGAGGTCAAAGGTCAAAGGTCAGGGATGTCTATATGCACAGATTGTAAAGCACTCCGAGACAAATTTGTAATTTGTGAAATTGGGCTCTACAAATAAACTGAATTGAATAAATGAGGAAAACCAAATTTTGTATTAACATTTTTTTAGTAAAAATTATGTGGTCTGTCACACATTCACCAAAATGATAAAGATGGGACTGAGAAATGACTTCATATTGCAGATAAAGTTTCATGGGGTGTGTGCAAATAAAAAATGACCATGACATTTTTTTTTTTATATATATGTATTGTACATAAAAAAAAAAAAATTCTACATTATATACATGTTGTGAAACAGAAAACAGAACACAACTATTGACTATTTACAATATGGCTTCACTATAATAACATCATGTCATCGTGTCACGAGACCTCTCTGCTGGCCGGGCAGGTGAAGCTGTAGGCGCTGGTGAATCCTCTCTGTAAAATACAAGACTAGTCAGCACCGCGCACAAGTTACGGACACCGTGACACGTAACGTGTGGTAAAGACTCTTACCCGGTCCAAGTGGCTCTCTTCTGGCTGCGTGTTCCTCCTCGTGGCTCTGCAGCCCCTCCAGGCTCCGCGCTGCTCGCCAAAATCACTGCAGCTGTTTCTAAATGAGTCTCACCTGTGTGGTGGGCGGGTGCCTTGTGATTTACTGAGTGTTCATTGGTTGTTTTTTTCACAAAATGTTGACAGACAAACGGATTGACAAATCATGGTGAAGGGTTTTGTGTGACGAGTACTTTCCACGCCAACGCACACCGGAAGTAAACAAAGTTGCGATTTGGACAAGTCTCGTGGCCGGATTAAAAAGCCTAACGGGCCGGATGTGGCCCGCGGGCCGTAGTTTGCCCATGTCTGCTCTAAACTGTTGTGAATTCCGGGGTTGAACCGCCAACCCCCTGATTTGTGGAAATCCCTCGTGCTTAAATCTAATGAAATCAACATGAAAAGAGAGAGAGAGAGAGAGAGGGAGAGAGAGAGGGAGAGAGGGAGAGAGAGAGAGAGGGAGAAAGAGAGAGGGAGAAAGAGAGAGAAGGAGAGAGAGAGAGAGAGAGAGAGAGGGAGAGAGAGAGAGAGGGAGAGAGGGAGAGAGAGTGACGCCTTCACATAAAGAGTGGGATGACCCCCCCCCCCTCCCCCCCCCCCCAGTCAGAGATGCTCTGGTTTGACCCTTCCAGACGATGACATGAGAAACCCTTCCACCCAACGCAGAGATGTGGTGCGACACACACACACACACACACACACACACACACACACACCTCTGATTATTTTACCATCAAATAAATATAAACAGAGGACGTGCCTCATATTCACCCTCCACCCCTTTTCCACACACACACACACACACACACACACACACACACACACACACACACACAGCGGGGTGACTCTGGTGGAATGCGTCTCGAGCGTCACAGCGACCACAGGGCGGGCTTTGTTGGGCTCGTCTGTGTGTGTTTGTGTGTGTGTGTGTGTGTTTGTGTGTGTGTGTGTGTGTTTGTGTGTGTTTATGTGTGTGTGTGTATGTGTGTGTGTGTTTGACTGCATGTGTGTGTGTGTGTGCGCACGCATTTGTGTGTGTGTGTGTTTGTGTGTGTTTATGTGTGTGTGTGTTTGTGTGTATGTGTGTGTGTGTTTGACTGCATGTGTGTGTGTGTGTGCGCGCGCGTTTGTGTGTGTGTTTGTGTGTGTGTGTGTGTGTGTTTGTGTCTTTGTGTGTGTGTGTGTGTGTGTTTGACTGCATGTGTTTGTGTGTGTGTGTGTGTATGTGTGTGTGTGTTTGTGTGTGTGTTTGACTGCGTGTGTGTGTGTGTGCACTCGCGTGTGTGTGTTTGTGTTTGTGTGTGTGTGTTTGACTGCGTGTGTGTGTGCGTGTGTGTGTGTGTGTGTGTGTGTGAGATAAGTGGTATGAAGTGTGTCTTTGTGTTATTGCTGTAGAGAGATGAACTCGGCCCCCGGAGCCTCTAAACTGTTGTGAGTTCTACCCCGACGGCTCTCAGGTCCACCGTGTCTCCGCCATGTTTTATAGCTCGTAACAACATTACATAAGACACCAGGAGGGGGGGGGGGGGGAGAATGATTGGAGGCGTCTCACGTCCGCCTGTTAATAGAAAATAGAATGAAAAAGAAGCCAGAGGGCATAAAAATATTTATATTTACTATTATTATTTTATTATTATTTGTTTGGATTTATTATTATACATATGTATATTATATATTTATTTATATTTAAAATCTTTGAGAACAATAATTGATTTGGAGCCTTTATGGACCGCATCGTGAACATTACTCCTGAATTAAATTGTTTAAAGAAAAACCTTTTTTAGCTCTCCGGCCTACTTCTTTTTAACAACATCAGTGCACGTGTGTGTGTGTTTTAAGTGCACGTGTGTGTGTGTTTTAAGTGCACGTGTGTGTGTGTGTGTTTTTTCGCCACAACAACAACTTAGCTTCGCATGTATAATGCAGGACTCCCTCGCTATGGATCCACGTATCATCAGGGGGGGGGGGGTCTTTAGCATGCTCCTGGAGACCTCGTTTAGGCATGTGTGTGTGTGTGTGTGTGTGTGTGTGTGTGTGACCTCCTTCGCTTGGGACTCGGGTGCTGATGAGAGGAAGCCGCCGTGCTCTCGATGGCGGATACGAAGCGGGCCGATGACGAGCCGGCGCTCACGCGGGACGCTCTTTTTTTTTATTTTTTTATTTTTTATAATGGTTTATTTAATAAGGGACAGTGCACATTGATAAAAACTTTGCAGTAAATGTGCCAGAGTTAGCCAAGAGGCTATTTTTCATCTGTAGTCCCAATGTTGCTGATGTTAAGAACAAACCTAAAAACATAAGATTACAAATACAATCTACAGATAAAGCAAATAAAATAAGGGAGAACAATGTTAAAATGGACAGAATAAAAACATAATGTCAGAGATACAACGTAAAAGCTTACAGACTAAATGTGACATATAACTGCAAACAGGTGAACGACAAGAGAAGACAGGTGGAGTAAACGGCCGACCAGCAAGTCAAGACATACAGAGACCGGACAACAGACAGACAACAACTGACAGACAGAAAGAATGAATGAAAGTCCAACCTGGGCAGATGGAGGAGGGAGGAGCCGTTACAGTCTGACAGAGCTCTGTAGTAATGAACCATTTCTTTGTTTCTGCTTTAAAAGAGTTGAATGATTGTAGCTCTCTGATAGATCCTGGAATGTAGTTCCAGTCAACTGCTGCTTGTACTGAGAAAGCAGCATGACTGAAAGCACTTTTCCTGAGAGGGACGATACAATCCCCTCTCGGCTTCAACGCTTCGACGGCTCGCCGCGTGTTTTTTAAAGAGCACAGTTATATAACCGAACGCACACGGATGTGGAATCAGTCGCCATCTGGTCCCTCAGAACGTCTTCCTCCATCAGTCAAGCAGGAGACTTCACGCGCACGGCCATTGAACCACATATTTAATGTGTAGGCTTCTGGACACACTCTGTGTGTGTGTGTGTGTGTGTGTGTGTGTGTCTGACAGTACTAACAGCCCCTGTAGCAGACCAGATACCAGCCGAAGATTAGGATGTAATTACACGCCACTTTCTGCTCCATCTCTCTGTGCCCAGGAGAGAGAGCGAGAGGGAGAGAGAGAGAGAGAGAGAGAGGGAGAGAGAGGGAGAGAGAGAGAGAGAGAGAGAGAGAGAGAGAGAGAGAGAATGTTGGCGATAAGGCTGGGCTGTGTGAGTCAGACTGTTGTGTGTGTGTGTGTGTGTACGTCCTGATAGTACACCCTTCCCCGCCTCAGAACTTTCAATCCCCCCCACCCCGAAAATAATCACAGCCTTCAAATGTTTTTTGTGTTTTTAACACAAGATTTGCTGCTTTCATGCTTTCATTGGCCGTCTGTCGCCATGGTAACGTGATGCACACCCCCCCCCCCCCCGTCCCCCGTCCCACGCTCGCGTGCCACACTTGCGTCGTAAGCGTCAGACATTAGGATAATCCTCTCTCTCTCATTTAAATGCAAAATCAGCAAAAGAAAGTGTGTGTGTGTGTGTGTAGGGAGGGAGGTAAGGAGGGAAGAAAAGGGTGTAAGGAAATGCTATCTGGCTCCCTCGATTCGGGTTCCCTGTATTCACACTGATTTGCACAAAAAAGAAAAAGAGAAACTTTAATCTCACTTTTTTCCTCCTTATTTAAATATTGCTCCGTGTGTTTCTTCTTTCTTTCCTGCGTTGACGTTTCGAGGTCACCGATCACTCACTTCATCATCTTTACGCCGTGTTATCATGTCACCATGGTAACATGTGACCATGGTGACATGATAACATGTTACTATGTTACCATATTAGCATGTTATCATGTCACCATGGTCACATGTTAACATGTTACAATGTTATCATGTTACAATGTTACTATGATATCATGTTACCATGGTGACATGATATGATATCAAGCTACCATGTTACCATATTAGCATGTTATGTCACCATGGTCACATGTTATCATGTCACCATGGTGACATGATATCATGTTACTATGTTATCATGTTACCATGGTAACATGTTATCGTGCCTTCATGGCTCTGGAACTGTCAAAGTTTAGTTTCTTTTCAAAGATTCCCCAATCAGGAGCAACGTGGATGTGAGCGAGATTTATGCCAACATCTGACAGAGAGATGGAGGAAGAGAGTGGGAGAGATGGAGGGGTGGAGAGGAGGGGGGGGGGGGGGGGGGTAGAGAGAAAGAAAGAAAGAAAAAAAGAAAGGGGGAGTTGCACATTTTCTGCAGGATCAAAAGCTTTCAGGGGATTTTGGAGCCTCGAGCTGGTATCTGTGCTGCTGTTGATGTGTGTGTGTGTGTGAAGGGGGGGGGGGCTTTGACACAGATGTGAATATAGAAAAACAAAAACAGCACACACACAAACACACACAGACAAACACACACAAACACACACACAAACACACAAACACACACAAACACACACAAACACAGACACAAACACACACACAAACACACACACAAACACACAAACACACACACACACACACAAACACAGACACATATACATACAACACACATACACATACACAAACACACACAAACATACACACACACACAAACACACACAAACACACAAACACACACAAACACACACACACACACAAACACACACACAAACACACACACACATACAAACACAAACACACACATACAAACACACACTGCTCCTGCGTGAACACATCATCTAGTAGTTATCTAGTCAGAAGTACCCCACCCCTAACTACCCCCACCTACTGTACACACACACACACACACAGACACACACACACACACACACACACACACACAGATTTAAACAAGGACAAAGGATTATTATATTATATTGATCATATATCAACAAGCTAACGTAGCTTCCTGAAGTCCCGCGTTAGCTCTCTTCCGTCTCAGCGCTTTAGCGTCGTTGCATCATGTGACCTTGAAGTCCGTCGGTGAACCGTTAGCTAGTGAATCAGTTCAACTAATTAGCCGCCGTCTCGTAGCGTTAGCATCGTTTCAGATAAAGTGGGCGTGGCCACCAAGCATTCGGCTTTTCGGAGGCACGGCGTGTAGAAGCAGCTCGGAGGGCGGAGGGCGAGTTTTAAGTTAATCAGCTGATGTTTAAATTAAAGAAACATTCGGAAAAACAAGTTTCTTTAAACGTTAGCGTTAGCTCAGGCAGACGCTAAACTCGCGGAAGCAGATGTTATGTTATTATCTCTCATTTTACCCTTTATTTTTGTCTTTCTAAGTGTTTTTTAATCAAATTTACATTAACTAAAGGTAACATTACTCTTAAGTTATTTAAATGTTGTGTTTTTGACGCGTGGAGTTTTAGCTCACAAACTTGTTGTTGTTTACATCAACATCCCAAAAATATGTTGATGTCATCAAAAAGACATCAGATACACATTCCTGCTTGAGAATTTACTTAAACAATAAATAAATTATTTTTTTTGCATTTCACTTCCTGAAGTGCACATATCCACCGGTTCAGGCGAGCCACGTGTACACACACACACACACACATACACACACACACACATACACACACACACACACACACACACACACACACACACACACACACACACACACACACACACACACACACACACACACACACACGCGCGCGCGCAGGCCTTCGCCGAGCCGTTTTACCAATTTGACAGCATGTTAAAACCCTGAGTGGATTATCCAGAGTTTCCAAATCATTCCGAAATCACTGAGATTAATCGTCGTGACGCGAGCTCAACCTGCCGGTTAATCCCGTAATCTGTCCCCATACACACGACAGAGGATCACACGGACCTTTGTTGTTGTTGATGGTTTTTTTTAAGCAAATTAAGTTTTAGTCAGGACACCTGTTTGTTTGTTTGTGTGTGTGTGTTTGTGTGTGTGTGTGTGTGTGTTTTCCTGTAAATATTCTTCATGTTCCGGCACCGTGACTCAAACTCTGCCAGATGCTGCGTCACACACACACACACAAACACACAGACACACACCACACAGACACACACACAGACACACACACATACATACACACACACATACACACACAAAGACACACACACCACACAGACACACACACAGACACACACGCACACAGACACACACACATACACACATACATACATACACACACACAGACACACAGACACACACACATACATACACACACACACACACACACACACACAGACACACACACAGACACACACACATACATACACACACACATACACACACAAAGACACACACACCACACAGACACACACACAGACACACACACAGACATACATACACACACACACACACACACAGACACATACACACAGACACACACACGCACACAGACACACATATACACACACATATACATACATACACACACACAGACACACACGCATACACACACATACACACAGACACAGACACACACACACACACACATATACATACACACACATATACACAGACACAGACATACACATATATACACACATATATACACAAAGACACACATACACATAGACATACACGCACATAGACATATACATATACACAAAGACACACATACACACACACATACACATACACACATACACACAGACACACACACATACATACATACACAGACACACAGACACATACACGCACATAGACACACACATAGACACACACACATATATACATACACACAGACACACACATATACATACCACACAGACATACATACACATACATAACATACATACATACATACACACACACACACACACATACACACACATACTACACACACATACATACATACTACACACATAGACACACACACATACATACATACACACACAGACACACACACATACACAGACACACACACATACACACACACACACACACACACACACACACACACACACACAGACACACACACAGACATACACAGACACACACACACACACACACACACACAGACACACACACAGAGAAACCCCCACACAGACACACACACACACTCTCTCTCTCTCTCGTGGCCCTGATTGAAGCCCCGCCCCCTGAACACTGGATGAGTCTCATGGTGCCTCCCCCCCCCCCCCCCCCCCCGGAGGTCTGAAGTTGTGTTTTTTAAAATCTGTTTGTGCTTTACAATAAACAGACGAGCATATTCTTCATCGTCCTGCGTCTGAAGAGCTTGAAGAGCACTTCACGTCATGAAAGTGTAAAGCCGCTCCGCTGCTGTTGTTTGTTTTGAGGCAGAACCAACGCTGTAATCAGGGGGGGGGGGGGGGGGGTTGTTTGTTTGTTTTTGGGAGTGAGGATTGTGAGGCGAGAGTCGTGGAGCGGTGAGATGATGGAAGGGGGCAGCGCGGCTTTAGAGTTTGTGGGGAAGTGATTGGTCGGTGGGTGTTGGGGGCGGGGCTAGAGTTGGACCAATGAGACGGTCCTCCAGACTGTTAATCTGTGATCGTCAGCGTGACGGAGACGTGACGGAGACTGTATATATATATATTAGGGCTGTCAGCGTTAACGCGTTAAGCTATGCGATTAATGTGGCCGTGATAACGCACTAAACGCAATTTTTGTAATTATTATTTTTATTTATTTTTTATATACTTTATTAATCCAGTGTCAAACCGCGGCAGTGCGGTTTGACACTGTTTCCGTTTTTAAAACAATTATTTCTCCGCGAAATCAGTCGGGTTTCCTCCTCCGCTCCTTCCTCCCGTCTCCCCCTCTGATACACAGAGGAACAGAGGGGCGACGTGTCGGGTGACGCGGCGCGGAAAGAACTCGTCACACGAAACCTTCAACGTGATTGGTCAATCCGTTTGTCTGTCAACATTTAGCGAAAAACAACCAATGAACACTCAGTAAATCACAAGGACCGCCCACCAAACATGTAAGGCTCATTAGCAGCCTGTCAGTCAGAGAACCAGAGAACACGGCGCGAGGACAATGTGCCTCATTGAATAGAGCTGAGATTGTTCTGGAATGTTTGATGTATAACACGTGGGGGTGTGTCATATGCAAAAGTCTTTAAAAGGTGAATTTACATTTTTTTGTAAAATGTATAAAATGAGCCCAGCCTCCAGAGGGTTAACGTGACATATGTGAATGTCAGTCAGTCACCAAGGCCACTGGTTCTGCTGTTCAGTGTTAAAGATGACAGGACCAATGGGGTCTCAATATACTTCTTTTTTTTACTAATCTGGATGTTTCACTGAAGAAACAATTTATCATCCACGATATTAAATACCTCGCTGGCACTTTATAGGTAGGAGCCTCTTTGAAAACACAGCTCTGTGTGAAGTTTGGTCTTTAAAAAAGAATACAAAGGGATTACTCGTTCATTTAGAAGATTTAGTCTTTAGAAGAAAAAAAACCTTTTAATCGCGATTAATCGCGATTAATGATTTTCAAAATGTGCGATTAATTAGTTAATTTTTTTTAATCGATTGACAGCCCTAATATATATATATATATATATACAGTATATATGTATATGTATTTATTTATATGTGTTTATCTATCTATGTATATGTGTATGTATATTTCTCTCTCTCTATATATATATATACAGTATTTATATATGTATATGGCTGGATATATTTGTATGTCCATGTATGTATGTATATATACATATATACATATGCAAATACATATATATACATATATGTATTTATGTATATATATATATATTTGAATATCTATATACTGTATATGTGTATGTATATTTGTCTGTATATATATGCAATATGTATATATGTATATGTATGTATATATGTTTATGTATGTACATATAGACATATGCATATACATATATGTACATGTGTATTTATATATATATACATGTACATATATATAGTACAGGGGTACCGTCACTTTATTTTGGGTCTCGTTCTTCCAAAAAGTCCAATCTGGTGGAACCCGGCAGATGGCCCCATAGTGGGGGGAAGGGTGGGGGGTGAATAGTAAATGACCAGGAAGGGGTGATGGCGCGAGACCGGTGGGGTGAGACCAATGGGGTGAGACCGATGGGGTGAGACCGGTGGGGTGAGACCAATGGGGTGAGACCGATGGGGTGAGACCGATGGGGTGAGACCAATGGGGTGAGACCAATGGGGTGAGACCGAGGTGAGACTCGCTGAAACAGGCCCAGATTCGGTCTTCAACCTGAACGGCTAAGAGAACGGCTAAAAGTTGTTGACATTTTAAGACTCACTCATTTCAAATGGGGGGGTGGGGGGGGTCACGGCGTGATGTCCATCAGCCACCAGACAGATTAATTGAACCTAGAAAATAAATACGCAATAATCACGGCAATAACAGTTGTAGCTGTCAAGTGTTGAGTATTTACTGCCTCCTATAATTAAAGGAAAGTGAAGCAGCCTGTCAGGGGGAACGTGTGTTGACGTTTGGTATTGCAGCGCACCATTTGGCATCCCAAAACCTTCGAACGGTGCACGTTCGGAGCAAAGGTGGGCGGTGGGACCTGCAGAGGCTCACGCGACCACGACCACCGGGCTGTGTGGCAATCAGACAACAAATCACTGTTATGTGTTTCTACTCAAATCTATTCTCCAATGGAGAGCGATTAAATAAACTCCTCAGACAGAAGTATCGTAGTTTCTTCTGCCAGTTCCCCGTGTGAATAAAATGGTACGACCCCGCCGATCGATATCCCACGATGCCTCCCGTTAGGTCTCACTTCAGGGCCGCGGTTTGCTTGCAGCATCAGGGAGGTCTGCTGTGTGTGTGTGTGTGTGTGTGTGTGGTGGTGGGCGGGGTTTTTTGGGGGGGGGGGGTGAGCATGACAGAATGGTCACGGTTGGGGTGTACAGGGTTTGGAGGAGGGGTGGAGGTACCCCCATCTGCACCATCTGCGACGGATCCCATGACCCCATTCACCATCCAGCGCCCAATGAGAAAGCCCCCCCTGCCCCCCCCCCCCAACCTACCCCCTGCGGTCCGGAGCCAATGGGCCGCGTCCCACTTGGTAGAACATGTCATGATGATAAGTCGCCCAGGAAATGATCCGGATGCTCATTTCGAAGTTAATGAAACAATCCGATGTTTCTGCCTCACACAAAGCATCGCACTGAACTTTAAGTAATTAAAGTTCTAAATTCATCTCTGTGATTTATATTTCCGCTCCCTTTCACATTACGGAGGCTTTTCCTTTATTACTTTTTTTTCTAGCTCCCAATCCCGCCGCCATCTTTCAAATCCCTTGCATTCGGCCCAAATCCTCCCATACGAGCCCGCCGCATGTTTTTCGGCTGAGATGTTCAGGATTGAGTCGCATGAGGCCGAGGATTTTCCTAAATCCCTGTTTCTACATTTTTTTCTCGTACGGAACCGTATATCGTAGTAATGTCGGATAATACATAGGGAACGCGGCGGATAATGGATAACAGTAAAAAAAAAATTGATTGCATCATACATAAATCTGCCCGTGTCTACAGTTTGCTTGTATCCGCATATTTGTCGTTCCTCGGGCGATTTCTGCGGGCATATGTTAAAGCTATCAATCTATGACACTTTTTATTGACCCCCCCCCCCCCAACTCAATACCGCTCTGCGTATGACTCAGGGAAAAATGGAGTGGGAGTGATTTATTTAGGGTGTGACAGATGCGCCGATCAGACCCGCGTGATGAGATTAGTGTCGTTGGACACCTCTCTTTAGTTCTGTGTGTGTGTGTGTGTGTGTGTGATTTGAGTGGAGGGCAGCATGTGTCGCTCATGAAGTGTGTATTTGTGTGTTTGTGAGGTAAACCCCGGCCAGCAGCTGGCCTTCAGCCTATGGAGCATCTGGTCAGGTTGACCTCCAATCACTGGCAGTCGATGATGATGATGATGATGATGATGATGATGATTAGGTCTGATATGATGATGAAGGCCGTTGTACCGTTGTGTTATTGCTGCAACGACCCCCCATAACCACCTTGATGCATTTTCATCTATCGTCTTCACCACATTTTCACCACAACGAAAAAGCACAGATGTGTCGAGCATCCCATTCCCCAATACAGGGTTCATACGGTCATGGGAAACCTGGAAAATTCATGGAATTTTTTTAATTGTTATTTTCAGGCCTGGAAAAATCATAGTAATATGTATTCTTTTAATCAAACTATTGTCTCTCATTCATTTGTGTCATTTAAGGTTATATACTTGTACATACACCATAAATTGTGTTTAAAGTCCTGGAAAAGTCAATGGAAAGGTCATGGAAAACTTATGGAAAAGTCTTGGAAAGGTCATGGAAAAGTCTTGGAAAGGTCATGGAAAAGTCTTGGAAAGGGCATGGAAAAGTCATTAAAATGTCATGGAAAAGTCTTGGAAAGGTCATGGAAGAGACATGGAAAGGTCATAGAAAAGTAATGGAAGTCTTGGAAAAGTCATGGAAAGGTTATTGGTCAACTCGTATTATTGGCTATTTTCATGTTCATTTCCAATGAATAGAACAACCGAGCTCACATGTGTCGACCCTCCCATTCCCCGATAACGATGTAGGTTTTTCCGGCCGTAATCAATCAAAGTTCGTCCCGCTAGTCGAGAGAACTGTCGTCTAGTTGTCGTCTTGTTAATGCGAATCGACTTTAGTGTCTGGAGAGTTCTTTGCTGAAGGAGAAAACTACTCGAATGCGATCACTAATTGAAAAGCGGGCGTGTCCATTGGATGTTTCTGGTCTCAGGAACCAGAGCGGCTCATCTGAAGATCATCTCGATTAGACTGCACGCGGCTTTCCTTGTTTCTAACAGGCGGAAGTAGAAAAGGACTTCTACTTCTCACTTGATTCATCACCTCGGTTAACGTTGTAAACTTTATGGTCTCAGTCGCTAGTTTGAAGTCTTCTTCCATTCAGCTTGATGTTCATTTAGTAAATTATGGCTCCATTTAGAGTCAGATAGACGTCGGCGGATCGCTACGCGGCTTCCTGACAGCTTATGCCGCCTAATAATAAACCGCACTCGCCAATCTTCCAGGTAAACCTTTAAGCACATCGCATCTGAAGCCCATTGAGGTCTGAATGAATCCCTCCGGAGCGCTCAGCTAGCGTTAGCGTGTGACGTTAAGAATGACTTCAATCAATTATCTCGAAAGGGGAAAAAATAGATATGGCAAAATAAAAGAACACGGCTCCTGATTTATTTATTTTTTGATGTGGCTCATGTTGCTTAATGTGAGCCGCAGTAAATTAGTCTGCTTTTTAATTGCAGTTGAATATTAAAGTTATTTAAAATTGAGCTTCCAATTAAAATACTGTGTGGGCGTAATTAGTGATGACAAAGAATTACGTTTGCTGAGTCGGTTGATTTTCCCCCAAACGATCTAATTTCTTTCATGTAATTGGAAATCACACAAATTTAATTCGTCTAAAATCAACCGTCATACATCTAATAACTCTTTGCGGAACTCTGCCGATGTGCAGTTTTCATACTATTGTTTCTACTTTTCGATGCAGCAGCAGAATAGTTGAAAAAAGTATTAATGGGCTCATTTGGCCATATCCAAGAAAATCCTTCATCTTTACGCTGAATTTCATCCGTCTTTGTGTGCGTTTGAACTTCGGTAATGTATGCATTTAAACCAGCACGGGGACTAAGTGTACCCTTATCTCTCATTGGAAACCTAGTGTCTTTGAAGTGTTTTGTTTAGTGTGTGTGTGTCTGCTCACAAACATGTGTTGGATGTACCCTAAAGTACAATATGTTCTCCGCGAGGTAATTGGATTACTGAATTCCTCAAACGCAATGGCTGTGCCGCCCCTCGAGTTTTATTTTGTGCCTCCTCAGCACCCCCGCCGATCCTTTGCTCTCATTTTAACTTTCCCCAAGGCATTCACAATGGAGACCCTGTCGATTTGCGAGAAACATCCAGAAGCGCTGACAAGTATACTTGCAGCAGCGCCGAGGAGTCTAATTCTAGTTCTCTGACCCATTTCCTGGCTGAGAATCTCCGCCCATTCCCTCCTGCCTCGACTCCGCCGACTGCACGCTCGCTCTGATTGCATCAGAATCGACTGAACTCCTGTGTGTGGCGAGCAAGGCAGCGTTGTTAGCACTCAAGACGGGTCTCATGATCGCTTTCTGAGGGTCATTCAAATCCCGGACAGATATCCCTGCAGTTGCTGGGACTGATTAACATCAATACTGTGGTGTTTTTCGATGTAAAACCCTCTCGCTTCAAATGCAAAGCAATTACTTGACATCGTTAAGGCTGTCACGCATCTTCACATGCACTCCGATGAAGTGAAGGCGTGAGAAGGGAAAAGAAGCTGTGTCTGTTTTTTAAGGAGATGTCGGCCGAATCTTCAGTCATACGACCCGGAGGGCGTGTCCTCAGCCAAATTCAATTTGTTCAAACTGGTTCTCCTCAACGAATTGTGTAAAAGCGCCAATTTAAAGATTGTGTTGACCAGAGATGAGCAGCATTAGCTTCTTGAAATAAGTAATTAAGCAAAAGACAAGATTTCCTAGTCAACTAAGGCTAAACCAATCGATTGGTGGACTAATCGACAAAGAGAGGGGAGCCCTAAAAAACACATAGCCGTACTGGGTCTGGTCTGGGTCTTTACTAATTCTCGGCCCGTCAAATTCTTGGTCTATTTTGTCCTCGGTACACTCTGGTCTTGGTCTCTGTCTCGGTCAGCCTCGGTTTTGGTCTTGACTCGGTCCCAACCTCTCATAGTCTTGGTATTGACTCCATCTTGGACTGCCTTGGTCCTGACTTGGCGGTCATTGGTCTTGGTCTTGACCAAGCCTTTATACTCTTGTCTGGACTTGGTGTCAACCCTTTATAGTCTTGGTCTTGACTGGTATTGGTCTCAACCCCTTATAGTATTGGTTTTAACTTGGTCTTGACCCCTCATAGTCTTGTTCTTGATTGGTCTTGACTCTGTCTCGGACTGCCTTGGTCTTAAATTGGTTTCAACCCCTCATTGACTTGTTCTTGGCAGGCAATGTTCTTGGTCTTGACTTAATCTCAACCCTTCATAGTCTAGACTTGGTTTCAACCATTTAAAGTCTTTGTCTTGACTTGGTATCAACCCCTCAGAGTCTTGGTCTTTGGTCTTGACTCGATCTAGACCCCTCATAGTATTGGTCTTGACATGGTCTAGAGTCTAGACCCCTCATGTAGTCTCGGTGCGCTGTGCTCTTCTTGACTCTGTTGAGGTGGTCTTTACTCCCACACTGGATCATGGACATGTGTCCGAGATCAACTCTGGTTTGATGAAACCTCTTCACGTTCCTCTTCACGTTCCTCCTGCCGTCCAATTCATCTACAAGAAGAAGTAAGCGAGGGTCTACAGTATATGCACAACATGTGTGTGTGTTTGTGTGTGAGTCTGTGTGCGCTTCGACACTCAGTCTTGGGGCAAAGTAATACCGTGGATGAATCCAGCAGAAATAGGAGGGGAATGATTTAATAAGGCGAGAGTAAGAGAGGGAGGGAGAGAGGGATGGAAGGATAGAATGGATGAATGTTTTGATCAGAGCAATAAAGAAAGATCCTTCTGCTTGCCCCTTTTTCTTTTGCCCTAGGCTCTCTCTCTCTGGATATATACATGTGTGTGTGTGTGCGTGTGTGTGTGTCTTGCCAGGGCACCTCTAACAAAGCGCTGGGATGAGAATGAAGGGAGACAGCCGGGGGAATAGTGTAGAAAACAGAGAGACAGCTCCGGTGGACTCCATTCAATCAGAGGACCCGGCTCATCTGCTCCCCGACAATGGAGGGGTCACTATGAATTTGAGGCACGGGGAGATTTGGGAGATGGAAGTAGGCGACACACACACACACACATACACACACACACACACACAGTTGCTCTCTCACGTATTTTATCCGTCCTTCCATCTCCAGCTCCCTCCCTCCTTTCCTTCCCTCTTTCTCTTCCCGTCTCCGTCGGCCTGCCTCGGCTCTAAACAGGTCGGCCAACAGGCGAAGGCATTGTGCAACGACCCCGGAGACCGAGGGTGACATTTAGGGTCGCTTGGTTTCCATTCCCCACCCCTCCCCCCACCCGTCATTATCGGCTGTCCATTCCGCCGGGTTTCCACGACGATAGCCGCTGTCTCGCTGCTCTTTGGAGGCTCATTGAGAAAACGGCGCGGCTTCTTTGTTTAAATTTAATTCTGTATTTTGTTTTTTCTTCCGGCCCACATTTTTCCACCGGTGAGACGTATCGACTGGGCGTCTCAATTCAGAGCGGTAGTGATCGAGGGACGGCGGGAGGCGTGTGTCCATACGGAGTCTTGATTAGATGACATCGCGTTTATCAAATCCATATCTTAAAGGGGACACGTCGTGGACATTTTTTGGGGTTTCTACATGCTTCAATCTCCCAAAAAATCTAATGTTTTCCTCATACTGTCTGTACTAAATATACCTGTATTCAACCTCTGTTTTAGCGCCTGTCTCTTTAAGCCCCCCAGCCCACCCAAAAAAAGCCCAATCTACTCCGATGGTGGAGATAATTGAATGGGGGGGGAATGGATTTTTAAACCATGTTCCTCAATGTAGACAGCCCCCGAAAAGATGACTGGGTGTTCTTATTTGCGGGTCGCTCGGCACGTCAGATACTCACCAAGATGAGCCACTTTACTCCTTCGGCTCTGGAGAAGCAGATATTCCTTTTCTCAAACTTCGCTGGTAAAGCAAATTTTGTTGTATTCTCAAAAAATAATGTAACTTTTTTTATTTTTTTATCTGGACGTACCAAATCCAATTCCTTTGGTCGTAATCGAAGAGTCTCGGCGCGATGCTGCGGTCCGATCACCCGGGGACCCGATCTCTGTACGGGCGACACACAAGATTAATTTCAGATGGATTCTCGGGAAATATTGTCAGCCGTCAATTTTACCCCATCATTTTCCATTTAGCATAATAAAGTAGAGAAAAGTAGATACAGTGGAATAACGTGACTCTCTGTCCTCCATCGATTCCCGAAGTCTCTCACAAACACGTTGACGACAGACGACTAAACATAATGAATGAACCTAAATCCCAAAATCATTAAAAAGATATTCATATCCAGCCTTAGTTTGTGTTACGAACTCAGACACTTAGGAAGTAGGACCCAATTGCATTCGAGACAGAGATAAAAGTATTTGTTAAGTTTTTATTTTCGTCTGCAGTGAATAAAATGATGAAAAAGCCACGAGGAGGGGGAAACTTTAAAGACACAACAACATAACCGACCTGATCATGCAAAAAGACCAGACGAACGGACAGGAACACTGGGAGACAGGGGAATGTACATGGTAACAAGACAGGACAGGGACCACACATCAGGGCTGGCGGGGATGAGCAGGAGACGAGACAGGTGATGACAGGTGTGAAACAATCAGAAGCTCTGAAATGAGAAAGCTTAACATAAATGACATGAACCTCTCTCTATAGTACAACAGTACCTCTGACCTCCCCCCCCAACTCTGAGAACCCCAGCTGATTGATGGCTTCAGCGTTGTGGGAGTCTTGTCTACGAGTCTATAAATGACTAAATCCAGCAGCTATACCCCTGTAAATCCCCCGGCCTCACTACCAGTTGCTTTTGCCCTCCCTATTACGGACCTCAGACCTCTTACGGCTTGTTGTGTAAACGCCACCCCTTCAAAGAACTGGGCTTAAGGGGGCTTGAGGGGGGGTCATGGCAAGGAACAAGTTTGTTGATTTACTAACGGTTTTACTAGTGCACCTAGGTGTCCTGGAGGCTGCAAGGGCATGCACGCCTCGACACTGGATGACTGCGGATGACTCTGACCCACCAGTGAGCCTTTGATCTTGACTGAGGTTAAGTTCTGTTTGAAGAGAAAACCTAAGTCCCTGGACTGTAGGAGCGACCCCATGATGATGAACGCCCACAACAGCCTTCATCAGCTGAACTGGAGAAGAAGAGATCACAAGCACCAGCCCAAACTCGGACTGGCACGCATGCCGATGGTCTGATCACCTCATCCTCGTTGGCTGGGAAAAGTGAGAAAGTGGTGGTGGACACCTTGGAATGAGAATGACCAGATGGAAGGGATCTTGTATTGTGAATGTTGAGAGATGGGAATGGGTCCACCCAGTGGGTCTGTTGAGGGGAGACGAGACAACGTGGAACCAGGTGGGAGTTTTGGTTCGACGCCCGACTGTCCATTGACTTTGAGGGTTGGGTGACTGATCCTGAGCTCCATTTCCCTATGACTCGCATAAAAACTCTTTTCGGTGCTTTTATATGAAGGGTGACCCTGGCAAAAAACAATGCTGGAAAGGTGGATCAGATGGCCCAAATGAATTCATGAATCGTTGGATGACTTGTCATGAGGGAAGACATGTCAATGTGGGGTGAAGCAGCCATCTTGAAAAAAAGTGATGACACTGTTAGAACATCTTTAGTTGCGCAGAACGAGGAGCTGCGTTGGAAATGAGGTCAAATGTGACCAAGGAATGTGAAAAAATCAGTGCTGGGGAATTCCCACCAATGGATGGAGAATGGCAACTTTTGGAATATTAATCTTAACGAAGCCATACATACCGCGCACACACGGACAAGGATGGCTATGCCAACGCCACACAATGAACATGGATTGTACGAACCTCATTGATCTTCTGAAAGTAGATGAGAGCTCTCCGGATGACCTTGAAGTGGTGAAGGCCTCCGGATGGCAGCAGATTGAAGGGAGTGCCTCGGGCAACAACCAGGGATGGATTTGCCTCCGTACAGGCAATTCCCACTTGCCAGGAAAAAGCTCGTCTGCACCGGGTTACACGGGAAGAGCTCAGAATTGACTCGCAAGAAGTTCGATCTCGTAAAGCGTTACAAGTGGCTCGAGGGTTTTTGATAAAAGACGAGACAACGAAAAGCAGAGGTATTCTGAAGGAATAAAGAAAAGTGAGTGTGAGGCTTTTGGGAGTTGAGAAAAGACGCCATTCTTTTATATTCGATTCTGCATGATCTGTTGTTAAAACTATTGCTCTGCACCTCTAGCAGACTAAAATCTTCTCGAGGCCTCTGGCAGCTAATAAATTCCTTGTCTTCCACGTTGCGCTTCCGTCAGCTGCTGTCAACGCGTCTTCCGCGACAGGTAGCACATTGTTGTTCGCTTGATCAAATGGCAGAACGTTGAATTCCAGCATTGGACAATTCCCAGTCTCTGCAATTCCCGCCCAATCTGGAAACCTCGACCTCCACCTGTGAGGTGGGATCTGGAATGAGAAGTTTGAAGCTGAGATGAATCCAGTCCACTTGAAGGGAGAAAGGAGAAGCTGGACATGCCAGGGAAAGTCAACAGAACTGAAACAGAAATAAAGAGGAATAGAAATAAACACCTAGAACCTAGAGAACTTCTTCCTGAACCTTGGTGTGGGGCCATGTCCTATAATTGACTGTCGCAGAGGATCCTGCACTGTATTCTGCCCTGCAAACTTGGGGACATGGTTAACATGAGATTTAGCCTGGGGGGAAAAAAAAAATCAGTCATCCATCCACAACCACAAAAAATATAAAAGAATTCCCAAACAAACCTCATTCACAAAAGCTGAAAAAGCATCAGCATTGCCAAAGTAAAAAGGCATTAGTACTCATAGTGACCATTCTGAGTGTTGAATCAGTCTTCCATCTCTTCCTTGTTTTATTGTTTTATTTATGCTAAGCATTAATTCAAATTTAAATCCAACTGGATGACATCTTGTTCAAAAGCAGATGACATGAGTGGCAGAGGATAGCGGTCTGATAGCGGTTCTTCACCAATGTCATTTAGTGGACTCCAGTCTATAGAATACTTCATTTCCCTCCACAAAAGCCGATAATCCGCTGGAGACGGAGAAGGACGAACTGATTGCTGATGAGGAAGAGGAGATGTATCCATCCATTGTTGTTCTTCTCATGTTGTTCCGTCAAGTCTCTCTCCCCAGTCAAGTCTCCGGAGGTGATGGGGTTCTGGGACAGTCAAAATGACAGTCAAAAGAGTGTGAGGAGGTGGCTTTTATTTTTAACTTTTAAATCAGCTCTCGGTATGGTCCTTATTTAGGTAATCCGTATGGGCTCAGTAATGGGTAACTGGTACCAACAGAGAATGAGATTGGCTTTTTTTTTTTTTTAGCTGACTGACTAGGCCCTATAAGGCTTTCATCCGCCCCCTGAGTCTATTAACACTTGTTAATACAAATGTCTACCTGAGTAACAGGTCGAGAGGGAAGTTCTGGCGGAAAAACTGCTCAGCGCCTCTTTGACTGGTGAACAGATCTTTCCCGCGGGGCATGAAGTTTTGTTGACCCGGCTGGCCGCGTAGAAACAACCTCCCTCCGTCTCCAGAGACCTCCTCTGCCTCTCCTTCAGAGAGCTGCATGGGTTCACGAAGCACATTAGTCATGTATGGTCTTAATGGTCGGATCTCGATGGTCCGGCTGAATGAGCGCCCCTGGCGCGACGCGCGATTCTGGAGGGAGCTAACATCTTCTGAAGCTCGGAATAACTCTCTCGACTCCCTCTTTCGATCTCTCTTATCATCCGACGGCCACAGCGATCGATGATGGGGGGAATCCCGGGTTCCCAGGTGAGCTAGCTGTCCTTTATCGTCCCCTAGTCCTGTCGTGAAAGGCGAAGTCATGAAGAAGAGCCACGCTGCATCCGCTGTCTGCTGCTGCTGTACGAGAAACTAAATGGCCACCGATGGCACCATTGACGGCGTTGAGCTGGCCAGCTGCTGTGGGCCTCCGTGGCAGGAGTGGCAGGCGAAAATGCGTCAGTGGCTCTGGAAAGGGCCAGTGAGTAATTATGATGAGGGCCCTAGACCATTCTGCTCAGTTCAGGCAGCAGACAGCCCTAAGCCACGGCTGTCCAAGCCCCGTTAAACTTTACCATGCTAAAGCTGCCATGCTCTATTTGAAAAAGCTGAATGCAAGTGTAAAAATGCAGAAACACTGTCCCAGAAGGTCTCCAAATCTCTCAGTCTCCGGAAAACCGCCGCGCAGAAACAGCCGAGGAGGAGGAGGAGCCAGCTGACTGGTCAGCTGGTATTGACAGGCAATTTTCAGCTGTGGATGACGTCATGAGATGAGTGAAAAAAATTACGTTGCATCTGTGTAGATAATTCTTCCTGAACCCCGGCTGGCGCTCTCTCATTCTTGTATTCTCCGCTGACTTTGTCCAGTTTTTTGATGAAAAAAAAAAAACGCCCCTGTGTACCGACAGCGCGGCGGCGTGCGTGCTTTGGTCGTCATGGTCCCATAATGTGGCTGTCTGAACTGTTACACTCTCAGACACTTAGGAAGTAGGACCAATTGACAGAGACAGAGATAGAAGTAAAGTATTTTACTTTTTTTTTGCTTTGAACAATGAAAGCGCTAATGAGTAGGAGGAAAAAGGGATCAAAAACTTTTTCAGAGCACAACATAACCACCAACAATCATGAAGAAAGACCAGACGAAGACAGGAGGAACTGAGACAGGGAAACAGAGCACAAAGTAACAAGATAGGACAGACGGATCAGGGGGGGGCTGAGTGACAGGGATGAGCATAGGACAGGTGTGATGACACAGGTGAAAAACGGGAAAGCGAAAAATGACATAAATGGAACATGACATGAACCTCTCTAGCATATCTGTCGGTGCACAACAGTTTGAATCTTGAAAGTCTCAATTAAAGATAACGAGCAGCGCTGTGATGCTAACAAGCTAATTAGCTTCCCTTTGATTCGCGTTAGCTAACAAAGTGCTGCGACCGAGACGTGTTTATCTCCTTTTTTCGTCGGCTCGCTGTGATAAAAAAAAAGAAGAAGAATAAAAAGCCTCCCGTCAACGTGACACTCGCTTCACTCTCACCGTCAATCACGAAGTGCGCCGGACTCCCGGGACTCGGGGTGGAATTCTGTGGTTTAGCATAGAATTAAAAAGCTTTTTTTGTAAGACGTCATCGCCACGTCGCCGAGCCGGGCCGCTCGTCTTTGACACGGCGAGGTCGTCGTCTCCCACGCACACACACACACGCACACACACACACACACACAAGCGCCCTTTGACGTCCTCGCAGCAGACATTCCTCTTTTTGGCAAAGCTGACGGGTTTTTAATATTTATTCTCCAGACCAATGGGCGACCTTTGCTCGACATTGAGAGATGCGTGTTTGATCGACATCCGAGCCGAGGAGCCGGCGTCCTGCATCTCTCTGGCAGGAAAAAAAAACAAGTCCACGGCGGAATTCTTTTCCTTTCTTCCCGGTTTTCAGTTTCCCGTGGCTGCGGGGGGTCTGAACGATGTCATAGGGCGACACAGCGGGGGGTCTCCGCCTCACGTATTCAAGGCTCCGTGAGGGAGCAGGGAGACGGGCACAACACCACCCCGGACCGGCTTTGTGTTTATAATTATCATTTTCTCCTCCTGACCGAAAGCCGGGGGGGGGGGGGGGGGGGGAGAGAGAGAAGGATATAGAGGGGGAGGGAGAGAGAGAGATAGAGAGAGGGGTACAGAGGGAGAGGGGGAGGGAGGGAGGGCAAGCGATAGAGAGAGAGGGAGGGTGAGAGAGAGAAGGAGGGAGTGAGAGGGAGGGAGAGAGAGGGAGTGAGAGAGATAGAGAGAGAGGGAGGGAGAGATAGAGAGGGAGTGAGAGAGAGAGATAGAGAGAGAGGGAGGGAGAGATAGAGGGGGAGGGACAGAGAGAGGTCAGTTTGTTCTCTGCCTTGTTTACCATCTCTCACTGTCTCCAGCTAGCACTGTTAAACACACACACACACACACACACACAGACCAATGTGTGTGTGTGTGTGTGTGTGTGTGTGTGTCGTTAAGCCGTTAAACACAGAGTATATATTTATCCTGGGGGATGAATCCGGGGCATCCAACTGATGAGTCTTGGATTCAGCCTGATCAGTCTGGCTTTGAGGGGGGGGGGGGGAGGGGAGGTCTTCAATCCCTCCTTCTTTATTATTATTTAAGGGTC